>NC_069501.1:163921566-164221566 GCF_027579735.1 Bombina bombina
AGGGCGCAGAAACAATCTGAGGATTAGGGGCATCCCGGAGAGTGTACAAATAACAGCACTCCCGGGGTATTTACAGCAGAAGTGGTAATGGAAAGAGTGCACAGGGCCCTGAGGGCCAAACCCTCAACGAAAGCACCACCAAGGGATGTGATTATAAAATTCCTTAATTACCAAGACAAAGAAGAAATACTGCGGCACGCAAGGCAAAAACCACAGTTCACACACGCAGGAATATCTATACAAGTATTTACAGATCTGAGTCCAGCGACTCTACAGAAGAGGAGGGAGCTCCATTTTATTACATCAGTTTTGAGAGAAAGAAGTATACAATACAGATGGGGCTTCCCGGTCTGCATACACGCTTCAAAAGGAGACAAGTCGGCTATGTATAGAGGCCCGGATGATCTGGAACGATTTTGTGAAGTCCTTCAAGTGAACATTGTTCCACCTAAAGACCAGTTAATACAGGACAGAAACACCTCGCCAGTACCACGGGTACAGAAAGATGGAACTCAGAAGGACTTGTAGATCTCGGAGAAAGGACAGTGCTATAGAACTTATCTATCTCATGGACAGCCTGATTCTCAACAAGAGCTGCTCTTGTCACTAGGGGTAAAGTTTTCAAAGTTATAAAGTTATAAGTTTATGTATCTTACCTGTTAAAATGTTAAAGTTTTATAATGTCATCGCTAAATCTATCGCAAATTATATGCACTAGTAATATTTGTAACCTAAAAGCCGACACCAAAGCCAGAGTGCCTATAGATGTAAGATGACCCACTACATGAGTGACTTACACTGCTCTTAGTAAAATAAGATATCCGTATGGATGGGAAGGAATGTTGCACATTGTTAGTTCATATACAATTATATGCAGAATATTAAGTGACATGCTTTGTTCCCTACACATGCTCTAGTGACTGTGAGAAAATAATACAGCCTCAATAGAGGCTGGACTTCAGTTTGATACATAGTAAATGTTGAAATGTTTGGTTAGATGTGTTTATGCTAAATTTAATGCAAACTAAACTCTCTTACAGGGGTACCTTGGACAATAGTAAAATGTAATATACATTAGTATGTGAAGTGATAATTCCCATATGTTTTACCAAAAAAGCCTAGCTACCAATTATGAGAGATTGATGCCTTGGTCTGGCAAATAGACACCTGTTTTATGTTATGAGGTTGATTTTGTCAATTTACCTAGCAGCACCTCTACACACACCATCCCTGGAGGGGAGATACAACCAGTGGGAGTAGAGATGTTGTAGCACACTCCAGCACCAATTGAGGTAGGGGCACAGGTGACATAAAGAGTAGAGCACGGTAAGACACATACATATAAGTGTACCAAGGGAACAAGGCACACACTGTACATTAGGTGGCTGTGGTAGTGATGTGAAACAGGGTATGGGGATACGCATAATAACCCATGACCGCAAGCCTGAGGATAACTCTAGATCACCGCACACTTTAGGACTTAAAGCAGACGTGCAGCGTAGCTGGGATCACCCTAGACACCCAGAAACAAATAACAAATTAGATTGAGCAAGATAAGGCTGTTAAGCTTAGTAAATATGAGACTATTGCATATCAGACGACTGGTCTGGGGACAAGGTATAACACCCCCCAACTTAACGTAGACATCTAAGACACTACGTGATACACAGCATACAAGTAGCACTAACCTTTTACTGGAAATACTGCACTCACGGTATAGGGATTGTCATCTCCCACTACAAACTAAAACAAGGCCATGCCCATCACTTCAGCAATGAGATCGCCCCCTTCCACGGGTCACAAAATAACTAATGCGGCGGGCAGGGAGATTAGGGAAGAACATTATAAAACACAAAAATTACGACTCATCACTATCAATGCCAAGGGCCTCAACAGCCCGGAAAAAAGATCCATCGCTTTTAATGATTTGCGGAAACAAAAAGGTGATATATTATTCATACAGGAGACCCACTTTAAGGGGGGGAGGGAACCAAAGGTATTAAGCCCCAGATATCAAACAAAGTTTTTAGCTTCGGGCCCTACAAAGACAGAGGGGGGTGGGAATTCTTATCAACAACAATGTGCAATTTCAGGCAACCCATGTAGAAAAAGATAAGGGAGGAAGATATATCATAGTTGTGGGTCTTCTATATAACAGATACATAACATTAGCAAATATATACCTACCCAACCAGCAGCAACATATTACCATGAAGGCAGTAACCCAAAAACTCTTGGAAATAAGCAAAGGGGAACTGATAGTAGGAGGGGATCTTAACACACCTTTAGACCCGAAAATAGACACCTCTAGCGGTACCTCTAACATCCCAAAAAAAGTTCTGAAATCAATAACTGCACAAATACAGCAATTACAGCTTCGTGACACCTGGCGGGTGATGCACCCAAGGGCAATGAATTACACGTTCTTTTCACATCCGCACCATCTGTACTCTAGAATTGATAACATATTAACAGATCCAGCTATGCTTTCGCAAATCACTTACTCAGATATAATGCCCATCACATCGTCAGACCACGCTCCCGTGGTCTGCGATTTCGAATGGCAAGAGAGACCATTTCTCCACCAACATATGGCGATTAGATGAGTCTTTACTGAACGATCCTATAATAGTTCTGGAAATAACAAAGGAATTAGAGGAATACTTCAAAATTAATAAAACAGATCAGAGCAAACCTTCCATGATATGGGAGGTGCACAAAGCAGTGATAAGAGGAGTGTTGATTAAAATCAAAACACAACAGACTAAGCAGTCCAGACAATATTATAACTCATTGAAAGCACAACTCACATACTGGGAAAGGGAACATAAACAAGACACGACAGATACCAACGCATTCACTTCTCTGAAAAAAGTCAAAACTGAGCTGCAAAACCTACAAATTAGAGAAGCCCAAACGAAAGCCCTCTATTTAAAACAACACTATTTTGAATACAGTAACAAGCCGGGGACCTCTCTAGCAAAGACACTCAAAAGAAAACAATATAGGGCATATGTTACAGGAATTGTAGATAAACAGGGGAAAAAACACGATGACAGCAGAGGTATTGCAGAGACGTTAAGACAATATTATTCGACATTATATAACCTAAAAGATAAGACAAGACATACTGACATAAATCCCGAAAACAGGAGTATTAACTATGAGTTAGAATCATATAGATAATATAAAAATCCCCCAAATCAGTACGGAAGAGGCGGAAAAATTAGAGGCATGTATAACTCCTGCAGAAATCCTAAAGGCAATAAAAGACACACCCACAGGAAAAAGCCCGGGACCAGATGGATTAGGCATAGCATACTATAAAAAATTTGGACAGATACTGGCCCCTCACCTTGCTGACACTTATAATACCCTACAAGCCGATGGAGGGTTCACAAGGAACCTACTGGAGGCACATATTACAGTTCTTCCCAAGCCAGGAAAGACCCCAGACAGGCCTGAAAATTTCCACCCTATTTCCTTACTTAACTCAGATGTAAAAATCTATGCGAAGATTCTGGCCACGAGAATAAATAGGGTTCTACCAGGATTAATCAATTCAGATCAGGTGGGTTTCGTCCCAGGGAGGGAGGCAAGGGATAACACACTGAAGGTTCTGCAGTTATTACAATATGCTAAATTAGAACACATCCCAATGACACTGACATCTATGGACGCGGAGAAAGCCTTTGACAGGGTGAGCTGGACATTCCTACGGTTCGCCCTGTCAAAGATGGGCTTTAGCACACATTTCATCGATATTATATTTTCACTTTACTCCGGCCCTTCAGCCAAGATTAAAGTCAATGGCCTCTTGTCCACGAGCTTTGAGATCACAAACGGAACTCGACAGGGATGCCCCCTCTCCCCAATATTATTCGCAATATCTATAGAAATACTGGCCCTTAAGATCCGCGCAGACCTCCAGGTGTCGGGAATTAAATTAGATGATACAGAACACAAGATAGCCATGTATGCGGACGACATCCTGTTAACTCTAACAAATTCAGAGGAATCGCTACCGCAGGCCCTAAAGATAATCCAGGAGTACGGCAAATACTCCAATTTTCTATTAAACATAAACAAATCAGAGGTGTTAAACATAAACCTTTCAGAGGATAAAATGTCCCTATTGATGTCCCAATGCCCACTACGTAGGCAGCCAGTCACAATGAAATATTTAGGAATACAGCTATCTGCAGACCCAGAGGCTATTTTTGAAGCTAATTACAAACAATTAGAAAAGATGATAATAGAAGACTTATCCAATTGGAAAAAAAAAACTGTCATGGCTGGGCAGAATCAGTGTCATAAAAATGAATGTGCTCCCCAGAATACTTTATGTTATGCAGGCTCTGCCAATACCCCTCCCAAAAGGTTTTATGACCAGACTTCAGGGTTCTCTGGAATCATACATTTGGGGAGACGTGCGACCCAGAATAAACAAGCAAACTATGTACATGGCAAAAGAAGAGAGTGGCTTGGGAGTCCCGAATATACTGACATATAGACAGGCTTTGATGTTACAAAGAATAGTGGAATGGTGCTCAAACGATAATTCAAAACACTGGATACAGATAGACAGAGCAATACTACATACTAATAACCCAGGATATTTAGCTTGGACACTAGGGAAGGAAAGATCATGAACTGTAGATAGATATCCTCTCTTTAAGGAACTATTCAGGGTGTGGGACAAAATTATCCATACATCCACGCGGATATCCTCACCGACCTCCCCATGACCCCATACATGGACAACCCAGCCCTCGCACTGGGAATAGCGAGGAAATATACAATCCAGGGACAGCAGGTAGGACAGAACACAATCAATAGACTGATCCAACAACATAAAATTAAAAAGTGGGAAGAAGTTCGAGATAAAGAACCACATTTAAATTGGCTAGCCTACGCTCAGATCTCCCACTTTATATCAACGCACAAAGACAAAACCACTCTGACCCGCAAGCTGACAGAATTTGAACAACTTTGTTATGACGGACGGACACGCCCACACCTGATATCCATTATATATAAAAAATTGCGACAAAATGACTCAGGTACCTTACCAGCGTATACCAAAACATGGGAGAGGGAGCTGGGTGAGGAAATAACTGTGAAGACATGGAAAAACACATTCCTCAATAATAAGACTGCTTCTATTTCAGCACAGATACAAGAAACTAACTATAAGTTCCATGCCAGGTGGTATCTCACCCCAAGCAGGTTAAAGAGAATATACCCGAACACATCAGGTAGATGCTGGAGGGGCTGTGAGACGGAGGGTACCGTCCTGCATGTTTGGTGGGAGTGTCCCGAACTCCAGCAATTCTGGACGGACATCCTTGCACACACTTGCAAAGTTTTGGAGATCATAATCCCCAGAGACCCCAAAATAATGCTTCTATATGCTGGCTTACCTAAAATTAAATGCATGGCGAGAAGGAAACTACTCCTAACCCTGCTGAACAGCGCAAAAACTCTAATCCCACGTAGGTGGAAAACTGCCACCCCCCCACTCACCAGGAGTGGGTGAAACAAGTAGATTTGTTACTGCAACTAGAAAGATATCATCACATTAGGAATGGCACAGCGGAGACACATGAAATAATGTTACAAATATGGAACAAGAGCACTAATTAAGAACCATCCTATCCTCCCCGCTCCCCCCCCCCACCACTCCCCCCCCCTCCCGCTCATAGATATGCACCACCCTAGGTCCGGGCATAAAGATAATGGATGGGGCATCACTTACACGAATTCTAAAATAGAGGGAGGGGGGCAATACAACTAACATGGGGGTCATAGCCATAGACAAGGGCAAAGGGTAGAGACGGACAACACTACAAAGGACAGAGTCCCGACCACTGAAAAACACAGAGAAGTAATTGGACCTGTGAATAGGGAGAGAAGTGGAAAAGGTGAAGGAACAGCTAGAAACTGGCCTAGACATGCCGTGAGTGTAGGACAGAAAGAATCTAAACATCTCTGTAAAAAGATATGTAAGAGAATACTGTATTATACCGAATGTTGATGTCATATTTTGCTACGATGATTTTGCTGTAAAAATTGTAATTTTGAATTATACAATAAAGCTTATTTGAAATGAAAAAAAAAAAAAAATTTGTTAGGCAAATATCAGTGGTGGCACTAATCACAGCATATGCTATGAGCCTCACACACAGGCTGAAAGCCAGGCAAATGCTAATAAAAATACTAAGAAAAAAAAAAAAAAAAAACGGCTGAAGTTTTAGCCCTAAAAAGGGCTTTTTGGGGTGCTGTCCTTGCAGCAGAGATGAGATGAGTCCTTCAGGACTGTAGTGGACACTAAATACACTAGCCTAGCTTTCGATTTCCCTATAATGTCAGCAGCAGCAACACAAAACGTCCTCTCACTAAGAAAGCAAGGTCGTTATGAGTCTAAAATGGCTGCTGCCCAGTAGCTGTGAGGGTCTGTGAGGGAGTGTCTGATGCTGATTGGCTCTAATGTGTCAGAAGGCTGTGACATACAGGGTCAAAGTTTCCTCAATGATGACACATAGGGGGCGGATCGAACATTGCATGTGTTCGCCCGCAGCGGCGAACGCGAACAAGCTGAGTTTGACGTGAACCGTTTGCGGGCAAACAGTTCGGGACATCACTACTTTTAGCCCAGTAATGCTTTTCACAGAGTAGAACTTTCCTGTAGTATATCAGTCTGATCCCGCCTATTACGGTCAGTCCTGTGCCAAAATACCAGGCAATTCCTCTCTGAACAAGGAACACAGAAACCCCAGGCAATCATTTTGGCCTCGTCAGTGAGCTCTAGCCATATTCTTCTAAGCACAGTGAGCAAAGAGTCTATGTCTGGTTTCCCCTTTTGCCATTAGGGAGACTAAATACATACAGAGAGAAGAGCACTCACATGAATGAACAACTAGCTCAATACCATTGTTAACCTGTTCTATGGCAATTTACCACCTGGGTACAGATTCTTTTAGCTCAGTAATTTTTTTCACGGAGCAGTACTTTTCTGTAGTATATAAGCCTTAACCTGCCTATTACAGTCAGTCCTGCACCGAAATACCAGTCAATTTCTCTCTGAATAAGGAACACAGCAACCTCAGACGACTGTTTCGGCCTTCATTGGGCCTCGTCAGTGAGATGTAGCCATATTCCTCTAAGCACACTGAGCAAGGAGTCCACGTCTGGTTTCCCCTTTTTCCCTTAGGGAGACTAAATACATACAGAGAGAAGCGCACTCACAGGAAGGAACAACTAGCTCAATACCATTGTTAGCCTGTTCTATGGCAATTTACCACCTGGGTGCAGTCTCTTTTAGCCCAGTAATGCTTTTCACAGAGTAGAACTTTCCTGTATTATATCAGTCTTATCCCGCCTATTATGGTCAGTGCAGCGCCAAAATACCAGGCAATTCCTCACTGAACAAGGAACACAGCAACCCCAGATGATTGTTTTGGCCTTCACTGGGCCTCGTCAGTGAGATGTAGCCATATTCCTCTAAGCACACTCAGCAAGGAGTCCAAGTCTGGTTTCCCCTTTTTCCCTTAGGAAGACTAAAAACATACAGAGAGAAGCGCACTCACAGGAACGACCAACTAGCTCAATACCATTGTTAGCCTGTTCTATGGCAATTTACCACCTGGGTGCAGCTTCTTTTAGCCGAGTAATGCTTTTCACAGAGTAGAGCTTTCTTGTAGTATATCAGTCTGATCCCGCCTATTACAGTCAGTCAAGCGCTGAAATACCAGGCAATTCCTTTCTGAACAAGAAGCACAGAAACCCCAGACAATCGTTTTGGCTTTAATTGGGCCTCGTCAGTGAGATGTAACCATATTCCTCTAAGCACACTGAGCAAGGAGTCCAAGTCTGGTTTCCCCTTTTTCCCTTAGGAAGACTAAATACGTACAGAGAGAAGCGCACTTACAGGAACCAACAACTAGCTGTTCTATATCAATTTATCACCTGGGTGCAGCTTTTTTTAGCCAAGTAATGCTTTTCACAGAGTAGTACTTTCCTGTAATATATCAGTCTAATCCCGCCTATTACGGTCAGTCAAGCGCTGAAATACCAGGCAATTCCTTTCTGAACAAGAAACACAGAAACCCCAGACAATCGTTTTGGCCTTCATTGGGCCTTGTCAGTGAGATCTAACCATATTCTTCTAAGCACAGTGAGCAAGGAGTCCATGCCTGGTTCCCCCTTTTTCCATTAGGGAGAGTAAATACATACAGAGAGAGAAGTGCACTCACAGCAATGAACAACTAGCTCAATACCATTGTTAGCCTGTTCCATGGCAATTTACCACCTGGGTGCAGTTTCTTTTAACCCATTAATGCTTTTCACAGAGTAGTACTTTCCTGTAGTATATCACTCTTATCCTGCCTATTACGGTCAGTCCTGCACCAAAATACCAGTCAATTTATCTCTGAATAAGGAACACAGCAACCCCAGGCAATTGTTTCGGCCTTCATTGGGCCTCGTTAGTGAAATGTAGCCACATTCCTCTAAGCACACTGAGCAAGGAGTCCACGTCTGGTTTCCCCTTTTTTTCTTAGGAAGACTAAATACATACAGAGAGAAGCGCACTCACAGATATGAACAAGTAGCTCAATATCATTGTTAGCCTGTTCTATGGCAATTTACCACCTGGGTGCAGCTTCGTTTAGCCCAGTAATGCTTTTCACAGAGTAGAACTTTCCTGTATTATATCAGTCTGATCCCGCCTATTATGGTCAGTCCAGCGCCAAAATACCAGGGAATTCCTTGCTGAACAAGAAACACATCAACCCCAGATGATTGTTTCGGTCTTCATTAGGCCTCGTCAGTGAGTTGTAGCCATATTCCTCTAAGCACACTGAGCAAGGAGTCCACGTCTGGTTTCCCCTTTTTCCCTTTAGGAAGACTAAATACATAGAAAGATAAGCGCACTCACAGGAACGAACAACTAGCTCAATACCACTGTTAGCCTGTTTTATGGCAATTTACCACCTGGGTGCTGCTTCTTTTAGCCCAGTAATGCTTTTCACAGAGTAGAACTTTCCTGTAGTATATCAGTCTGATCCCGCCTATTTCAGTCAGTCTTGCTCTGAAATTCCAGACAATCCCTCTCTGAACAAGGAACACAGCAACCCCAGACAATAGTTTTGGCCTTCATTGGGCCTTGTCAGTGAGATCTAGCAATATTCTTCTAAGCATAGTGAGCAAGGAGTCCACGTCTGGTTTACCCTTTTTCCATTAGGGAGACTAAATATATACAGATAGAAGTGCACTTGCAGGAATGAACAACTAGCTCAATACCATTGTTATCCTGTTCCATGGCAATTTACCACCTGGGTGCAGTTTCTTTTAGTCCAGTAATGCTTTTCACTGAGTAGAACTTTCCTGTAGTATATCAGTCTTATCTTGCTTATTACGGGCAGTCCTGCACCGAAATACCAGTCAATTTCTCTCTGAATAAGGAACACATCAACCCCAGATGATCATTTCGGCCTTCATTGGGCATTGTCAGTGAGATGTAGCCATATTCCTCTAAGCACACTGAGTGAGCAAGGAGTCCACGTCTGGTTTCCCCTTTTTTCCTTAGGGAGACTAAATACATACAGAGAGAAGCGCACTCACAGGAATGAACAACTAGCTCAATATCATTGTTAGCTTGTTCTATGGCAATTTACCACCTTGGTGCAGCTTCGTTTAGCCCAGTAATGCTTTTCACAGAGTAGAAATTAGAGTAGATTTCCTGTGGTATACCAGTCTGATGCCATCTATTATAGTCAGCCCAGCACCAAAATACTACTTCATTCTTGGCAGATTACTACTCTTTCTGTTTTTCATAAGCAATATTATATGGTGCCTTAATAAATTATTGATTTTACATCATATACCATATAGCATTACTTGCTCTACATTATTTTATAAATATCGTCTGCACTTATGAGATCCTGCCTCTGCCTGCTACTATGAGAGTGGAAGTCTTCAGTTCCTGCATTGACATGGAGTGAAGTTAACTGGGAGATTTCCTAGTCTGCTTATAGAGCACCTGGAGGTGCTCAACACTTTTGAGTGTTACCCTTTATTACTATTTATTATTTTTTGTGACTGTACAAGGTCATGTAGTGCCTTGTGTTATTTGATTTCATTTCTTTTGCAAGAGTTGCCCTGATAAACCGTAAGTTTTTGGTCCCCTTTTATTAAGCTGCATTAGCAGCTTCTGGGACCAAGCTACTTATCTGCAGCTACTTAATCTCTCTACCTAAAGTGTGGCGGCGTTAAATCCTCCCAATCTGGTCAGATTGGCATGATTGACAACCCCTGCTGGCAACCTATTGGCCACGTGTGAACAAAGGGTGGAATTGCACAAGCTATGAACCTTGCCAGCCCTAGGTCTTCAATAAAATGTTATTGAATGCTCATTTCCATAAAGGGATGTTCAACAGTATGAAATTGTAATATAAAATATTCAGTTTTGTGTACTTAAAGAAATTTAAATAAATTGTATACAGTATATTTTCATTATTTATTTTGTCACATCTCCTGTAATTTAACTGTTTAAATTTAATTATTGTTCATCTAAATTCCAATGGGCATCTCCTTGGTTTAACTTGTCTCCCCTTATGTATATTTCCAGCTGAGGAAAAAAGTGTATTAATATAACTGTGTTGGTTTTGTAAAACTAGGAAATGGGTAATAAAAGGATTATCAATCTTTTTAAACAATAACAATTCTGGTGTAGACTGTCCCTTTAAACAACTAATATAATTGTAAAAATACAACTACATAGTATTCTAAGGCCAATCTTTGAAAGCAGCATTATGTCTAGCATGTATTTACTGTTTAAAATCCCTTAAACAGTAATTTACTAATTATAAATTCAAGTTTGTGTGATGATATTGACAATGTCATATATCCTATCACATGTTCAGTATGTCATAATTTACAGTGCCCTACATGATATTTTTGATGATGTCAAGCCAGCCCGGGAGAAAAAACAATTTAAGATCTGAAATACCTATTTGCATACACATAAATTCATGCATTTCATTTTTTTTTGTGAGTGTCATGATCTTGTCAGCTGTCCAAACCGTGTAACTACTCATACCCCCCAACTGTCCCGATTTTCGCGGGACAGTCTCGATTTTAGGGGTCTGTCCCCCTGTCCCGGGTTGCTAGCCATCTGTCCCTATTTCCCCCAGGCATACATTTTTTTTATTTTTTTATTTATTTTTTTTTAAATTCTGTTGGGCACATACTCAGAAGCAGCTGGCTTTGCTCTCACAGGGTTAGATACCTGTTAGATTCCCTATGGAAAAAGAATGGTGTGTGGGTTAAGCAGGAGTAAGAAGGCTGTATACACTCTGACCAAATGCAATTAATTTTTTTTTAATATACTTCCATTCTATAAACAGGCACGTTCTTTTTATATGCACACTTTCTGGGCTCTTGCTCCTACTGAACATGTGCACAGTATATAAGTACAGCATATGCATTTTGTGATTGGCTGAAGGCTTTTTTAAACAGATATGAAGCACCTTGGGCCAAAAACTCACCATCAAGGAGAGAAATCACCCAAAACCTTCAGGGACTTTTTTTTTTTAAGCATTAAATTGTAATTTAAGTGTCTCTCCTTCACATCCAAAATCCTGCACAGCTAGATAAACAGCTATCAACTAAAACTTGTCTTTATATAATTCTTTGAAGAACTTCACAATACAGACAGCAATTCTTAGATAATATCACCAAACCAGATATATTTAGAACATTAGAAAGACAATGTAGATAATAGCAAATAAATATAAAATAAAGGTCCTGGTATGATATATACTCATTTGAGCCCCTCCCAGTCCAATACCATGTCATATACTATATTGTGTTAAAACTCTTTTAAAACATTTATTTCAATAATAAACATATACATTAATTTACATATTTGTGTGTGTGTGTGTGTGTGTATAATATATATATATATATATATATATATATATATATATATATATATTATTTTAATATGTTGTACATGTTTGTTTGTTTTTTTTAAATATCTATTTTATTTGATGTCAGCAATACAAAAAATATATTGGCCTCTAGTTATGAAGCTCCGTTCGTACCTGCCTTCGCCGGCCCCAATACGCTCGCCTAAGCTCGCCTCACATTACCTCCGTGGACCTGAATACGTTCGAAAAAGTTATCGAAAAAGCTGTCAAAAAGCCGCGCACCAAGTACGGGGCGATGAGCAGCGGACTGTGATAGTTATCACTCATCCGATCTCGCTGCTCTTCGGCTTTTTTACAGCTTTATTGATAAGCTGTCACTAAGCACCCACACTATACTATACTGTTCTACCTCCTAAACTGCCGCCCCCGGAGGCCCCCGCAACTAAATAAAGTTATTAACCCCTAAACCGCCGCTCCCGGACCCCGCCGCCACCTACATAATACCTATTAACCCCTATGCTTCCCCCCCATACCGCCTCCACCTATAATACAGTTATTAACCCCTAAACTGCCGCTCCCGGACCCCGCCGCCACCTATATTAAACTTATTAACCCCTAATCTGCCCCCCCTACACCATCGCTACCTATATTAAATTTATTAACCCCTATCCTGCCCCCCCTATACCGCCGCAACCTATAATAAAATTATTAACCCCTAAACCTAAGTCTAACACTAACACCCCCCTAACTTAAATATTAATTAAATAAATCTAAATAAATATTACTCTTATTAAATTAATTATTCATATTTAAAACTAAATACTTACCTATAAAATAAACCCTAATATAGCTACAATATTACTATTAATTATATTGTAGCTATTTTAGGATTTTTTTTTTTTTTACAGGCAAATTTAAATTTATTTTAACTAGGTACAATAGCTATTAAATAGTTATTAACTATTTAATAGCTGCCTAGATAAAATAAAGACAAATTTACCTGTAAAATAAAAACTAACCTAAGTTACACTACACTATCATTAAATAAATTATTCCTATTTAAAACTAAATACTTACCTGTAAAATAAACCCTAAGATAGCTACAATGTAATTAATAATTACATTGTAGCTATTTTAGGATTTATATTTATTTTACAGGTAACTTTGTATTTATTTTAACTAGTTACAATAGTTATTAAATAGTTATTAACTATTTAATAACTACCTAGCTAAAAGAAATACAAAATTACCTGTAAAATAAATAAACCTAAGTTACAATTAAACCTAACACTACACTATCATTAAATTAATTAAATAAATTAGCTACCGATACCTACAATTAAATACAATTAAATAAACTAAACTAAATTACAAAAAAAAAAAAAAACTAAATTACAGAAAATAAAAAATATTACAAGAATTTTAAACTAATGACACCTAATCTAAGCCCCCTAATAAAATAATAATAATAAAAAAATAATAAAAGTCCCTACCCTATTCTACATTACAAAGTAATCAGCTCTTTTACCAGCCCTTAAAAGGGCTTTTTACAGGGCATGCCCCAAAGTAATCAGCTCTTTTGCCTGTAAAAAAATACACCCCCCAACATTAAAACCCACCACCCACATACCCCTACTCTAACCCACCCAAACCCCACTTAAAAATAACCTAACACTAACCCCCTGAAGATCTCCCTACCTTGAGTCGTGTTCACCCAGCCGGGCCGAATTCTTCATCCAAGGGGCGCTGAAGATGTCTTCCATCCGATAGAAGTCTTCATCCAAGGGGCGCTGAAGAGGTCCTTCAGCCGATAGAAGTCTTCATACATGCGGCGTCTTCAATCTTCATCCATACGGAGCGGAGCTGAGCCATCTTCAAAGTAGCCGACGCGGATCCATCCTCTTCAACCGATGCCTACTCGCCGAATGAATATTCCTTTAAGTGACGTCATCCAAGATGGCGTCCCTCGAATTCCGATTGGCTGATAGGATTCTATCAGCCAATCGGAATTATGGTAGGAAAAATCTGTTCCGATCAGCAAATAGAATGCGAGCTCAATCTGATTGGCTGATTGGATCAGCCAACCGGATTGAACTTCAATCTGATTGGCTGTTTGAATCAGGTAATCAGATTTTTCCTACCTTAATTCCAATTGGCTTATAGAATCCTATCAGCCAATCGGAATTCAAGGGACGCCATCTTGGATGATGTCACTTAAAGGAAGGAATTAATTTGGCGAGTAGGCATCGGTTGAAGAGGATGGATCCGCGTTGGCAGCTTTGAAGATGGCTCCGCTCCGGATGGATGAAGTTTGAAGACGCCGCATGGATGATGGACTTCTATCGGATAAAGGACCTCTTCAGCGCCCCTTGGATGAAGACTTCTATCGGATGGAAGACATCTTCTTTGCCCCTTGGATGAAGTATTCGGCCCGGCTGGGTGAACACGACTCAAGGTAGAAAGATCTTCAGGGGGTTAGTGTTAGTTTTTTTTAAGGGGGGTTTGGGTGGGTTAAAGTAGGGGTATGTGGGTGGTGGGTTTTAATGTTGGGGGGGTTGTATTTTTTTTTACAGGCAAAAGAGCTGATTACTTTGGGGCATGCCCCACAAAAAGCCCTTTTAAGGGCTGGTAAAAGAGCTGATTACTTTGTAATGTAGAATAGGGTAGGGACTTTTATTATTTTGGTTTTTTTATTTTATTAGGGGGCTTAGATTAGGTGTAATTAGTTTAAAATTCTTGTAATATTTTTTTTATTTTCTGTAATTTAGTGTTTGTTTTTTTAATTTAGTTTAGTTTCTTTAATTGCATTTAATTGTAGGTATTGGTAGCTAATTTATTTAATTAATTTAATGATAGTGTAGTGTTAGGTTTAATTGTAACTTAGATTAGGATTTATTTTACAGGTAATTTTGCATATCTTTTAGCTAGGTAGTTATTAAATAGTTAATAACTATTTAATAACTATTGTACCTAGTTAAATAAATACAAAGTTGCCTGTAAAATAAATATAAATCGCCGGCAGGCGGTGGGCGGAGTAACGGACTGGCAGCACACAAGCAGAGCTCCGCATATTCAGCTCTTAGCAACAACAAGATATTTGCTGCCAGCCTAATTCCCACACATATTGGCCTTGTTGGGGAACTCCTGCAACTAACCCTAACTGGCAAAATCGTGTGAAGGGCTAATCCATCGCCCTTGTCCCCAGAAGGAAAGAAGTGCGCAACAGAGCGCAACATGTAAGCACCATCTTGGACTGTGGCCTTCCTGCTCCAGCAACCGCATCAGACAGGCTAAGGGACACAGGGAGGACACAGTTTGGAACAACTGAAGAGCGGAGGTGGTGAACAAATCACAGTCCTAGACCGATGTCCCCTAAATCATAAACCACGAAGCATAGACTTGCATAGCTCAGGGGCATAGAAAAGAGTAACATTGCGGCACTGGGAGCCGTAGCAGACATCCTCTGTGTATCCCCCTTGGTCTGTGCAACTGGTCTGGGGAAGCATTGGGAATTAATACTTGGCCTGTTTAATTTGATGGGGAATGTGAGATGTTTAAAAGCACTTATTGCCACACCAGAGTGCTGAAAATTTTCCACGTGGGAGCTCCTCATGGCATTTCCCTTCCCCCTACTACATGCACACTGTCATAAAAACTTTCCAGCAACGCTTCCACTATATGTTTCTGAGTACATAACACCTCTTCATATGGTGCAGGCCAAAATCATACAGGGATCTGCAACTTTTGCTGTGCGGCACCAGGCTTGGCGAGACACAGACTTTGGGGGGCATATCTTGCACTGAAGTCACTTATACACTGGGAATTAACACCTTTATTGCTTTGTCTGGGCAACTGGTCTGGTGTGAAACCTTTCAAAGAGGAGATGGGGGGAAAGGAGCTGTAAAGCAAAAGACCACTGCCTCTGCTCGCAGCGCTTGTATGCATGCTTGCTTGATGGACTGAACTGCCTGGTTTTTGCATTCTCTTGGATTGGTATTTACTGTATACAACACAATCAAAGTGGACTATTTTTGTCTTTCTCACATAATTGCGTGGGGTGTTTGCTGTTCCCTTCTCTCCACAGTAAATGATCTTTGTTATTCCTACAAATTCTGAAATATTGTCCTATGCTGCCACCTAGGGGACAATTTTAAACATCACAAGTAAGAATTACTAACGCTATAAAAAGGCTAGTGCAGTGTTTGTATGAAGCTTGACAACTACTTCACGCCTCTTACCAGCAAGGCGGCAGGAATAATGGCCTCCAGGGGCAAACATTCAGAAAAGAAAAGGCCGGCAACAGATCAACAGGCGGACAGCCCACCCTCCCCTAGACCCTCAAATGTTATTACAACGGATTCATCAGCCCTGCTTCAGGAACTTAAATCCTTCTTCTTACCCAAGATGGAATCCCTCCAAGCAGGAGTTGACACACTTACTAGTGAGGTGCGCCAATTTTCCACTAGGATCTCTCATGCTGAACAACGCATATCTGATGTGGAAGATATGCAAACATCTACATCTGCCTCAGTAAGACAACTCCAGTGACAGAATCGAGCACTGCAGGAGAAAGTAGATGACCTCGAAAATTGAAGTCAAAGAAACAACCTTCGGGTGGTGGGGGTCCCGGAAACGATAAAAAGTAAAGATCTGCTGGAATTCACTGCTTTAACTCTACCCAAGCTCCTAAAAATGAACGCAGACCACCATCGCCTAGGCCCTGATAAAGGTCTTGAAACTTTGAACTCCCGTCCATGGCAGGTAATCTTCAAATGCCTTAACTATCAGGAAAAACTTGCCCTACTGAGGGCATATCGAGCTCATGCTGGAAATCTGCAGTTTGAAGTAAAGCAACTACTAATCTTTCAGGACTTCTCAGCAGAAGTGTCCAAACTATGCAGGGACTTTGCCCCACTGTGTTCTCGACTGCATAAGGAGGGGAAACAGGCCACATTGCTATATCCGGCAAAGTTGAGACTACAGACATCTACTGGGCCTAAATATTTCTGTACGCCCAAGGAACTGCAATCATATCTAGACAAAGATACGCAGGATGAAGTGCACTGACTCTGGACGCTCAACCATTTTGCTCCTGCTTGCCTCCTTCTTCTGTCTCCCCATGGGAGGACAGGAGGGTAGGGGGTTTGTTGCTGTGGGGGGAGTCCTGGATGCGGATCCGGTAAGAGATGATCTGCTCCGATGTCCTAGGGCTTGCTGGCTGTCCTACCTGGTAATGGCACTGAAAGAGACTGTCCTCATCTTGTTTCTTTTGTGCTGGACGCTCAGGGTGGTGGTCCATGGAAAGACTGCAATTTCACTACTCATTGTTGAAGTTCATTATGTTAACTGTTATGCTTTATCTTCACAGGTTAAAATAGTAGCTAAGGTCCTGAATGTTTTAATGTTTTCATGTTTAAGTTTGGTAATTTGGAGTTCTACAAACATAACTCACTCACACCTTTTCAAAACTGCAAATAATTTAGAAAGAGGCTTACTTTGTTTTACTTATGGTGATAGTCTCCTGCTAAGTTCACTTACACTATATACCTCTCCCATACAGGTTTTTGCAAATTATGACTTGATACAAGGGCATATGTGTCATCTGTTGCCGCTCTTGGCCCACTTGGGTCGCCCCCCTACTTGGGAGCCCTTCCTCTCTGTGTCTTTGTGTTTGGGGGACCTACACACACACTTACCAATCTATTCCTACTCCTTTACGCTACATTGCCTGCTAGTGAGGTGTATTACACTAACCTCTAAGGCTTCCTATTTCCATGGTCCACACTTGAAAGGCCTTGTGTCCTATTTCCTATTTAAGTTACACTCATTTGAGAATAGGGGAAACTGCAGGATACCTCAGACATGTAATTTGAAAATTCAGAGGCTGAGACGTCCTCCATCATTGTTTGTAACACTGAATGTATGCATACAGCTGACTGCTAAAAACTTCCCTGGCGCTCTATTCCCTTGCTACCACACAAGGGCGCCTAAGACTTTTTCCTCTCAGACAAGTGGTGTGTTTGGAACCGCTAGTGGAGTGTGCTATGGGTGTCAGGGGGTTTTGAGAATGTTGTCACATGTACTGCTAATGCTCTTGTTTTTCTATTCTCTGCAGAAATTCCACCTCCACTCCAAGGAATCCCAGTCCCAGAGCATGTTTGAATCTTGGTGGCCATATGAGGTGTTGTCTTGGCCTTTCCTTTCCATGTCTTTCTGTAAGTACCACGCCCTGTCACATAACACTGAGAGCACTGACAAATTGACCCTTTGCTTGGTCAAACGGGGGATGTGTGTTGCCGCCTTGTTCCCCATACCCTTGCAAAATATAACATGCCCAGACCATTTTATTTCTCCTTATCTACTCTATGGCGTTACGTTGTAACATAATTTCATGGAATGTTGGAGGCATTACATCCCCCGCCAAACGTAGCAAAATATTACACTTCTTAAACTCAATACACGCTGACATAGCTCTCCTACAGGAGACTCGCTTAACTCAAGAGGATAAGCTTAAAACCAGATGGGTGGGACAGGTTATCAAGACGCCCACGGAGGGAAGAAAGAGAGTGGTGGCTATCTTGATAAGAAAGGGACTATCCGTCGACCTCAAAGACATATATTTAGACACCAAGGGACGCTACATAATTGCTAATTTGTGCATTGCTTCTAAGTCATACCTACTTTGTAATGTGTATGGGCCAAACAATCTCTCACCACACTTTTGGCAACATCTGCAACTACACTTAGCAAAGTGGAATGAGCTCCCAATAATCATGGGGGTTGACTTTAACATGACGCAACTTTTACCGCTCGAAAGATTTGTAGAACCCTGTGCTCTGCCGCTCTTACGTACAGCTTCCCGCAGACAAAAGCTGAGGTTAAACTTACTGATAGATTTAAGGCAGACTTGGGACTGGTTGACTTATGGAGATTGTGCAATCCAACAGACAAAGACTATACTTGTATTTCCAAATCTCACCACACTATGTCTCGGATTGATTATTTTCTGACGACCCCTGCCCTCACGCCCCATATCCCTCTTACTAAGATATATCCTGTCACCATTTCAGACCACGCACCCATTATACTGCTTTTAGACTTTACTCCCCCAAATAGTTTGCAGAAGGCATGGATATTTTCCTCTTATCTCTATAACAATGCAAATTTCAGACAGCAATTGCGTTCTTATTGGATAGACTACAATGCAGATAATGCGCAGCACCAAGATAACCTAGATCTTTTTTGGCATGCCTCGAAGGCTGTTCTCAGAGGGAGAATCACATCATACACCTCGCATCATAATCTTAGAGGAAAAAAGATAACTGACCAGATGCTGACAAACCTTGCGAAAGCATATAATAACTATTTATCCCACCCCACACCCCAAACTAGACAACATTATTATGACCTCAAACAGGAAAGGGACACGCACATTCAGATGGTAGACAATGCATATGCGCTCCATAGACAAGGAAAATTTTATAGATATGGAAATAAGGCTGGTAGAACCATGGCTAACTTGGTCAGGGTTGTCACACCCAAATCATATATACCGGTGCTGGCTACTGAGGGAGGGTTTTGCACAGACAATCCTGCAATCATGCGGGAGTTTGTCTCTTTTTATACCAACCTATACACTAAACAAGAGATCTCAGAGCCTGATAAATGCCTATTTTGGAATGAGGTAGTTGTTCCAACCTTGACACAGGACCAACTGTCCTCTTTGAATGCCCCCATCCAACCGCGGGAAGTAATAGACACCATTAACCGTATTAAACTTGGCAAAGTGACGGGACCTGACGGTCTCCCTGCGGAATACTAAAAAATTCTGTCTTCTGAGATAGCCCCTACACTGACGACACTTTTCTCTGAATACCTCTTGGGAGCTTCCATCCCTGATCCTAGGTTCTCAGATGCTAACATCTGTATTATACCTAAGCCTGATAGGGACCCCACTGTACCCTCATCTTACAGACCGATCTCCCTGTTGAATGGAGATTACAAATTAGTAACTAAAATTCTGGCTAACCGCCTGGCAGAGGTGCTTCATCTCCTGGTCCATCCAGACCAAACGGGATTTGTTAAGCATCGTTCCTCGGTGCTTAATCTGAGGAAAACGCTTGCGGTTATTGAACACTACCACCAAGCTCATAAACTCGCTACAGATACTCCACTGCCTGATGCTTGCCTTCTCGCTGTAGACACTGAAAAAGCATTTGATAGAGTGGAGTGGGATCACCTCTACACAGCGCTGGCAAAGTTCGGGATAAAGGGCCATTTTTTCGAGACAATACAGAGATTATACGATTCCCCCTCGGCCTCCATCATTGTAAATAACAATTTGTCCCCTCCCTTTGAACTTGGAAGGGGAACTAGGCAAGGCTGCCATTGACCCCACTCCTCTTTGATTTGGCTATCAAACCTTTTGCATGTTACATACATTGCGCTGGCCTCCAGATCCATTCACAACTCTTACATCTATCTCTCTTTGCAGATGATTTGCAACTGTACATCAGTGATCCTGTCTTAAATATTCCTAAAGTGTCGGAGGCAGGGATAGGCACAGACAAAGGTTGTGGCGGACATTTTCCAAAGTACAAACCTTAGTGAAGGACACCAAGGTACATTTGAAATTAAAAACATTATTTTATAGTGCTTGGTGTTATAAAATACTCAGATCCCACTGATTCTATAACCAGCCATCCTCTGGCTATACCCATGTGCCAGTGTCACTACGGTGTCATTATATAGTGCTGGGTGTTATGATACTGATGCAGATACCACTGACCCTATAACCAACCCTTGTCTGGCTATACGCATGTGCCAGTGTCACTACTGTGTCTTTGTATAGCGCTGGGTGTTATTATACTAATGCAGATACCACTGATCCTATAACCAACTCTTGTCTGGTTATATGCATGTGCCAGTGTCACTACTGTGTCTTTGTATATTGCTGGGTGTTATTATACAGATGCAGATAAACATCCAGTATTTCACTCAGGCTTTAGTTATTCCATAACTTATCACCCAATATCGCTAGCAGTCTCTTGACAAACCACTAACTTTATTCACACCAAAACATATGCTAAGGTTGTGGCGGACACTGCAAGGGCTAGTCACGGACATCAGTGTCCGTGTACAGACACCTTGCCTATCCCTGGTCAGAGGTGACATGGCTCCAAAATAACAAACATGCCACACTTAAGGATACGAACCTACATGTTACTGCTGGCTCTTTTAAATACTTAGGTATCCAACTACATGTTGACCCTGTGCGCATCTACCACCTCAACATTCCCAAGGTCATAGCTAATTCACAAAGCATCATTGGGGGATGGAGGGGACTCCCTCTGTCTTTACACGGTAGAATTCATCTGCTTAAAATGATTATCCTGGCAAAAATTCTATACCCTTTGCAGATGCTTCCCCTACTACTTCATAACAGAGATAAACAAACCATTTCTTCTACTTTTGCTTCGTTTGTTTGGAACCAGAAAAAGCATAGGATCAGTAAGGCAAAATTATCAATGTCAGTGTGCGCGGGAGGTCTTAAGTTTCCAAACATCCAATGGTATAATTGGGCAACATTGTCTAAACTGACTATAGGCTGGCTCGCCAGATCGGCTTATTTCAGCTCTGCTATAGAACTCGACATAATTGCGCCTCTCAACATCGCGTACCTGCCACATGCTAAGTTATCGTCCCTCCCCCCACATATCTCCCAAAACATACTGTTCCGGGACCCACTCAGAGCATGGCACAAGATGTGCAGATTCTTGAAAATTGACCACGAAGTTGCCAAATACCCATACAAGGGAATCCTAAATTCATTCCGGGGTACACTACACGGGCTTTCCGAATTTGGGGGACCCTTGGGCAGACTTCCATTGCACAATTACTTGACCCTACCACATTTCAAGTTCTCCCATTCCAGACTCTGCGGGAAACCTACAGTATCCCACTTGACAATAGGTTTGCTTATTTCCAGTGTAGACATTATGTTCGGGCTCTCACCACTACCTCTCTTACCACTATCACCAACCAACTCACGAATACAAACTCTAGTATAGATAGGTTAGTCCGCACTGTGAAACAGGGCTCACATTCTATTACTAACATATACAGTGAAATAGCAACCCACCTAGAACAACGGATTCTACAAATAATTCATGACAAATGGCAAGGGACAAGAGATATATCCATTACCATGCCTGACCTAATTGAAAGTTTCTCAAAAGTTCACATGGCCACTCTCTCTGCGTATTTGAGAGAAGCCCACAAAAAGCTACTTCACCAGGCATACATTCTCCCAAAACTCAGAGCTAAAATGGTACCACAAGCAATAGATAGCTGCATTAAGTGTTCCCACTCATCCCCT
Organism: Bombina bombina; assembly: GCF_027579735.1. Taxonomy (NCBI): domain Eukaryota; kingdom Metazoa; phylum Chordata; class Amphibia; order Anura; family Bombinatoridae; genus Bombina; species Bombina bombina. Next base: position 163,943,878 of record NC_069501.1, read on the forward strand.
GACATTACTCACCTTATCTGGGACTGTCCCAAACTTGTTAGACTGTGGAGTAGGCTTAAGTTTTGGCTGAATAAGGTCCTGGGTGAGGGGGTAATCCTCACACCAACCAATATTATCTTTCTGCATGACTTTGAGGTTACACCGCAACACCAGAAATTTCTCTACTCGGTTATACTTCTTACTAGGAGACTGATTCTGCAACACTGGGTGACTGATAAAGCTCCTCCCTTTGGGAAGTTACTGCACGCAATACACAATCAGGTGCTTGTAGAACAGACAGATGTACGGGGAGATTTAGAGAAAAGAATCAAGGCCTTTATCCACAAGTGGGAACCCTATCTTTTATATATATCCCCACAAGTGAGAAATAGGATACTATACCCCTTTCGTAACTCCCTGTTCATACTGGAAGAAAATCTCCATGGCAGATGGTGCCTAACTCCCTCCCTTACCACAACTTAAATGTTGCGATTAAGACCCCTGCTCCTTCGCTCTCTTATATATTGACCTGACCAGGGTCAGTCAAATGCTGCCTCTTTTGCTCTCTGTGCCAGGGTGTGATTCCCCCAACCCACTCCCCCCCCCCTTTCTTCGCCCTTCCTTCCCTCCCTACCCTGGAGTGGAGGGGCCAAATACGGTGATTCCTTCATGTTTGTGTTAAATTGTTGAATGTTTGATGTTATTGTATTTGTTTAAAAAATAGGAAATGATGCTGGTCTCTGTAGCGATGTGGAAACTAATATGCTGTTGGCGACACTCGCTCACCTTAGTGGTGCAAGAGTACACTACGTCCTTTTTCAACCATTGAATGTGTGAAATTCTGTACAATGTTTTCCATGTTGTAGCGGATCCGGTATTTCAATAAATAAAGTTATAAAAAAAAAAAATATATATATATAAATCCTAAGATAGCTACAATGTAATTATTAATTACATTGTAGCTATTTTAGGGTTTATTTTACAGGTAAGTATTTAGTTTTAAATAGGAATCATTTATTTAATGTTAGTGTAGTGTTAGGTGTAAAAAAAAAAAAAAAAAAAAAGGGTTAAATGTTTTCTCCTCCCCGTCTCCCTCTCCCCCTTCCCTTCAAAGCTATCATTACATCACCAGATATCCAATAAGACTATTTCGGAGTTTCTGAATGGAAAGATCAGGTGATCAATTTCGGTGGGTGAGAATATCTTAATGAATTTAGCCCATTTTCAGAAGAAAGCTGTTATTTCTCGCTCTGAGTTTAGAACTGTGGCTAGTTGTTCAACTAAAAATTGTTTTTTAAGATAGTTTCTTACTTCTACAATTGAGGGGATAAATTTACTCTTCCATTTTTTAAAGATTAAGTTTCTGGCTGCTAGAATGACTAAATTTACTATCTTAGAATCAGTAAAGTCCCTATTATTAGTTATCAAAAAGATAATCACAAGCAGTGTAGGTTTAAAAGGTTTAACTTTCATCACTTTAAGTAGCCAAAATTCTAATTTGACCAGTCTATACCTGATATGGAACTTGACAGAGTGCACAGGGCATTAAGACCCCCATCTCCGCCAAATGCACCGCCAAGAGACATAATTTTACGGTTTCTACGCTATCTGGCAGGCTGCACGGTCAATTCATAACATCCAATATGTAGACTACAGCCTTCAAATTTATTTAGACCTCAGTCTTTCTACAATACAGAGAAGAAGGGACGTCCGGTTCATCACTAAGGTTCTACAAGAACATCATATAAATTATAGATGGGGCTTCCCTTTTAGTTTGATTGTGTTGCATGAAGGTCGCACAGTCATTTACAAGAATGAACAAGATTTGCCAACTCTGGCAGAGGAATTGAAACTCTCTTTTCAACAGCCTCACCCTTCAGAGGTGGGAATGGAAGACCTTAGATCTGCTAAACAGCGTCCACACACACAGGACTCAATGCAGAAATGGACAAAAGTTTCACCTAAAAGAAAGAAGACCAAAGGTCTGACTAATTCAGACGTGCCTAGCACAGAAGTGGAGACCTGAACTGACATCTGGTAACCATAGATTTGGTTGAGATCTTCCTTAGCAGCTTAGTTATCCCAGATATGGGAGCCTTTGATGTTTCTGCCTTTTTTGCAATGATTGTTATAGATATGGTTACGCCAACTGTGCCGTGTTAGTATGGCTCGGTTGTATAAAGCATTATTATAGTTTTGTAGTAAGCCTTATTGTATATACCTTGGGATTTAAACACACATGGAGCACAGCTCGGTGTGCATATCAGGTGAAAGATGTCAATGTACATGCAAATGTTTTATGTTGTTATATCCTTAATGTTGTAGTATTTTATATGATTAACCTGACAAGGGAATAGCACTGGACACACTCCTCAATCCTTATGTATACCCCAAAGGATCGTTTTTTCCAGGGGGTAATGTTTATTGTTATGTTTTGTTATTTTTTTTATTTATTTTTTTTTTAAATTTTTATTGAGGAAGTTCAATATAAAACATAGTACGGTATAAACAGGATACAGTTGAAGCAACTCTAGTGGGTCTACAAATCTTCTAAGACATAAAAGTGTATAAAATATAGTTGTACACACCAGCTATCCAAACAAAACATAAATACAGATAAGGATAAATACATCTTTGATGCCACAACCTATACCTAGATCAATAGTAAATCCTCTCTGCACTCATAAACTATATCTTCCTCATGTTTTTCATAGGAAGGGGAATATTATGTGCCGCTTTTTAATAACAAACGTCTAGTAGAGAATAGGGAAAAGCTATGGAATCTGCGTTCCTAAGATTACAACAGTAATCAGAACCCAAGGGAAAACCCTTGGGGGGGGGATATGGAGCCAGTCGATATGCGAAGTAGAATTAGTCAGATATTACCTTCTCGTACCACATATATGGCGTGTGTTTTCAATATCTTACTAGTAATAGCTAGGAAGTTATAACTAGACCTTCTCATTGGTGTAGCACAGAACAACTGAGGCACGTTACATATCATACAAGCACAGTTTCGCTCTCATATGAGTCTAGATTGGGGACAAGTACTCAGACAGCTCAGAATACTCTAAAACTAGGGTGTACTCTATTCTGGCAAAGAGAGAAGATTAATATATACTACAAAAACAGAGATTCTCATGTAACCAATATTCATATAGGATTGAAAATTACAATAAACACAGGGTAGGCCGCCTCGGCCGCAAACAGCCCACCCCTCTGTATGCATAATACATGTACAGTCCATACATATTTTGAAATGACATTAGATTGTTCTACGTGGGTTGAGGTACATATATGTTACACATCAAAATGAATAGTTAAACTTTTCCACGTAATATATGAGCGTGAAATGTAGGAAACAGTAGCACTTGCATCTGTAAGCCCTGTGTAAGAAAGTAGGTAGATACAAGTTACAGAGAAACCCCATACCTGTGTAGATATCTTGGACATCTTAGCACTAAATAGCATATCAGAGCACACCAAAATTATACAGCCTTATTAAAGAACAATTGCACTATGTAGCCGCATATCATGTTGAAGAGAATAACAAATCCGATATAGTCCCATAAGAATTATGATAAATTTAAACAAAGACTAATTCTAGAGTCACATGCATATGTAAGTATCAGAGAGAACGTACAAATAAAAAATAGGAACCTAGTAATCACAGGGACATTGTATATTGCTGTATTATACAGAGGACTACAATATAGACTGCGCACCAATTAGGAACACAGTTAATACGCATGCATGAAATAGCTACGCCTGCTATTAAACTTGCAAGCAAACATTATTTTCAGCCAGGGCTGTGAAGTAATAAAGAACTAGGGAGACTTTTAAACATGTTCAAAATATTGTAGAATAAAGTGAACCTAGTAACTGAGTTTGTTAGATATTGGGGGGAGGTTCCACTGTGTGCTAATCTATTATATACAGAAATTGCTGATATTTAAACGTCAAAAATAAGGAATGTATATTAGTCCAGCAAGTATAGGGTATAACTGTGCAGTCACAATAAACTTTAAACCTGGTAATAGAAATTGGCTGAGCTGTTCGTATGCCATTTATATTATCCAAATAGGCCAATGAAACCAAATGTCCTTAGTGTTATGGTTGCAGGACCAACCTGTACCGCACTTCTGAACTGTGGGCCTTTAAAATGCCTGGCAGCCATGTTAGAAATAATTAGCCTGTGAGTCTCAATTGCAGGCTGCCCAGTATCACACATCGCCAGCTATATATTACCCGACTCCGGATCTCCTGCAGGCAGTTAAATCATGCAGAGGAGACCACTCCACCTGCAAAGTTCTCCCGAGTGGAAATTGGCCACTCCTGAACCTAAGAACCCACATTCTCCCATGTGGGTAGGTAAAGGAGAAGCCAGCGATGCGATGTGAGGGAAGACCTGTATCCAAGCAGAACATCGAGTTTGATTCTATAGCCGCTTCAGGAGACCAGAGTGTGGCAGGCATTTCTTGTGCGATCAGGCTAGGCTCAACAGCAAAGTTCCCTCTCCCTGTTCTGTCAATAGTCATTCCAGCGGCACTTATCTTTCCCCTGATCAGAGTGCCGCAAAGCTTCAAAGCCACATTTGGCAACGGAGGCGGCTCGCACCAGGTAGGTGCTTTTGGTAGCTGACTATCACGTTGATGCCGTCTACTAGACATTTCCAATCCGCAATCCCGGATTGTATCCGGATCATCCAGAAACCGAACATTCTCCAGGAGTTCGGCAGACCCATTATTTGTGACCGCAACTATCAGGGTAGTTGGGAGTCCATTAGTCACAGTCTCTGCAGGCTTCCCGGGCAAATCGTGGGTTAGTGCTTGCCTCTGTGTCTCAGTTCTCAAAGTTGCCAACACCAGGCTATCAGTGCTCGCATTAAGGGCTAGGATCACTGCATGTTCCAACTCCAAAAGCTTGTTATTTAGTAGATCTAGCATTATGCGTTCATGACTTAGTAGGTTCTCCATGCCGCCGCGCGGGCTGTAAAATGGCCTCCTATCAGCAGTCCAGGTGCAGGGATCAGTAAAACCATGCAGTTTGCCCTTGCTTGCTAATGTCTTTCAGACTCTGGGTCACAGATTCCAAGTCTATGAATCATTAGAGATGATAACTGCCCAAATCAAGTTAAGCTGAATGGTCAATTATGGTTTTAATTATAGAATAGAGTCGGAGCTCTCATAACATGCGACCATTCAGTATCAGAGCTGGCTCCGCCCCCCCATGTTTTGTTATTTTTTTATGTTCTAGGTTTAGTTTAAGTTTTTTGTCAGAATGTAGGTGTAAATGTAAAGATCTCAGGAACCATTCCAGGCCCTTAACAGAACCCTCTCAATATTATATAATTATACTCTTGCACTGGTGTTACTTATTCACTTACGGGGAGATATCCTCTTACATAATCATAATCATATTACATGTAATTAGTGGTGGGGGTGGATGTGGATGAGATGACACACAAAACAAGTAATTTGCATTTTCTTACAGCTAATGCCAAGGAACTTAATAGTCAATACAAAAGAAATTTAGCTCTTAGAGACTTCAAACAGAAGAAAGGTGAGATGATATTTGTGCAGGAAACGCACTTCACCAGAGGAAGGGAACCTAAAACTTTTGCCTATAAGTTTGGGGATTCATAGTATGCTTCAAACATTAGCAAAACAAATGGAGTGGGTATTCTTATTAAGAGAGGTGTCCCATTTAGCCTAATGAAGAGATATGATGATAAACAAGGGTGATACCTTATCTTGATAGGAAAACCTTATAATTCATTGGTCACTCTGGTGAATGTTTACACCCCTAATTTAAAGCAGGACACTTTTTTTCAACGAGTGTCTAATTTACTTCTGGAGGTATCTAAGGGGGCAGTGATATTGGGGGGGGGGACTTTAACCTCACTATGAACCCCATATTGGATCATTCTAACCACACCTCCTCTACACCACACCTAGTGATTAAGTCAAATTACACTTGAAAGATCTTACACTACATTATGCATGGAGAGTGATGTACCCCGACAGGAAGGAATATATTTTTTATTCTAACCCGCACCATAGACACTCCCGCATTGACTATTTTATGGTAGATGTCACCAATTTAACTAGGGTCACACGGTTGAAGATCCTTCCCAGTTCCTGGTCTGATCATTCCATAGTCAGCTGCGAATTTAATTGGCCACACATACCCAATAAACAATATGTTTGGAGATTAGAAGAGGGCCTCCTAGACGATCCAGTTAATTTTCAACAAATAGAAAAGATTATGTTGGAATATTTTAACATAAACATGAATACTAACCCTAATGTAGATGTTAGAACTATATGGGAAGTGCACATGACAGTAATAAGGGGAGAGATTATTAGTATACATTTTTACCAAGCCAAACAAGCCAATAAAGCCCTCAATGATTTAATACTCTTATTAGCGACACTAGAAAATCAGCAGGAAACACGCTCCTCAGACCCAGATGTTCAGCAGAAGATAGTAGACTGTAGATCTAAGATTAAACTCATGATGGGGAAGGAATGCAAACTACGTGCATTTAAGTTGAGACAGAAATATTTTGAGGGAGATAATAAATGTGGCTCAATCTTGGCTAGGAAGTTGAAAAAAAAAATTAATAGGAATTACATACTTACACTCCTTAACAAACAAAATAAAGAGATACATACCTCCGATCAGATAGCAGAAGCTTTTAGGGTATATTATGAACAACTTTATAATTTAAAAAGTGACCTAGTTAACTCGGGAGACTGAAGTAGATACATTCAAGATTACTTACATTTTGTCTCCTTACCCTGTCTAACATCAGATCAAAATACTGCCCTCAAAGCACCGATAACATTTGATGAGATTAAGGACGTGATTACTCAACTCGTGATTACTCAACTCCTGGGACCAGATGGCTTCACTAACTATTACTTTAAAAAATATAAAGAAATCTTGATTCCCACATGCTGAGCTGACCCTTTTCAATGATATTTCAGAAGAGTCACCTTTTTCAGAGATGGGGTTGGAAGCGTATATAACAGTTCTTCTGAAACAGGGCAAACCCCCTGACAGACCCGAAAACTTTCGCCCTATTTAACTCCTGAATTCAGACCTGAAAATTTATTAAAAAATACTAGCGAATAGATTAGGCTTGGTATTACCGACCCTGATATGTAATGATCAAGTGGGCTTTATTCATGCACGAGAGGTAAAGGACAATACAATTAGGGCTATCCACCTTATCAATCATATACAAATTAACAAACTACCAACAGTGGTGGTCTCCACTGATGCGGAGAAAGCTTTTGACCACGTCAGTTGGCTATTCCTTTGCAAGTCACTTCAGAAATTTGGGGTGTGTGGTCCATTTATATAAAAAAATTATGGCCCTATATACACGCCCAACAGCTAAAGTCAGAGTGAACGGTATTTTTTCAGATGCGCTTCCCATTTCCAATGGGACTAGACAGGGGTGCCCTCGGTCGCCTCTGCTGTTTGCCTGCGTAGTAGAAATATTAGCAGCAAACATAAGGTCTAATTCAGAGATAACAGGTATTAAAGTGGCAGGCACAGAACACAAAACATTATTGTATGCAGATGATATTCTGTTTTTCTTAACGTCCCCAGTAGGGTTGGTTCCCCGTTTATTAGAAGAGTTGGACAAGTTTCACGTTGCATCTAATTTTCTGATTAATAAAAATAAATCGGAAATGCTACCCTTGCAGTGTGAGGGGCATCTTATAACACAGATAAAGGACATTTGCCTGTTCAAAAATGCAAAAGGATAGCTTAAAATATCTAGGGATTATGAAGGCACCTTCCACTCAGGAGATGTTCTGGCTTAATTATAAAACACTACAGAAAGCTTTGACAATAGACATGTCTTTATGGCGCTCCCAACATATCACATGGCTAGGTAGGATTAATTCTATAAAAATGAATATCCTGCCACGCATATTGTATGTACTCCAAACCCTTCCTATCCCATTACTCCTAAACTTCCTATCTAATCTTCAAAACAACATATTTGACTTTATTTGGGACAGACACAAAGCAAGAATTAATAAAAAACTTATGTGCCTTCATATAAAGAACGGAGGACTGGGGGACCCCAATTTAAAAAAATACAGACAGGCGATCTTTATGCAAAGGGTGATGGACTGGTTCACAAACTATGAACACAAGGCCTGGGTAAGACTAGAGCATGATCTAACAGAACAGAAACACCTAGGGGCATTTTGTTAGCAGAGGCGCTCGGCGCTACAAAAAAAGATCACTCAAAATGCACTTATTTTAGAAGCCATTAAAATATGGGACAAGATCCTCATAGAATATCACATGTCTCGTCTACGTCTTCCCCGCTGACCCCTCTATCTGACAATGTAGATTTCGCTCCAGGAGTCACACCGTACACAAAATCATAGAGTCCTGATGATGGTACATATGGGAAACGAACAACACCTCCGTACCAATAAAGAACTGATTGAGGATGGGTTTACTATATTTAATAACTGGTATGTTTTAAGGCAATGCCATTCTTACATATATAAACACAACAAGAGAAATAATTTCTTACGACCATTAACCCCTTTGAGGTACTATGCAAATCTATTTCTCCCATTAGAAGGACCCTCACTCTCACATATTCTATATTACAAGCTTCGTCCAATGTACCACATTACATAGATAGCTGGGAGAGAGAACTTGGGATAGAACTGACACACATAGATAAATCGCACATGTATTCATCTATAACCAAGGTATCGGCCTCTAGCAAATTAATTGAGCTGAACTTCAAAATAATTCAGAGGTGGTATCTTACTCCTACTAGAATTCATAAGTTATTTCCTTTCTGTAGTGAGAAATGTTGGAGATGCGGAGAACGGCTGGGAAATATGTCACACATATGGTGGTCCTGTCCTCCACTGGCAAAACTTTGGGAAGTGATAGCGCAAGAGATGTCGAACATGTTGGAAATAATACTACCACTGGACCCGCTAATATGGCTATTTAACATTATACCCAATAAAATTCCAATATATAAAAGGAATTTAATTGTTATAGGTAGCAACAGTATTAAAACAATGGTAGCAAAGAATTGGAAGAGTAGAGTTGTTCCCAGCGTGGTGTAGTGGTTACATAAATTTAGCCAGATATTGGACCTCGAAGAATATGTATATATAATTAACAAAAGAATAGACACATATGTCCAAATGAAGGCGCTTTGGGAGTCATATATAAACTTAAGGGCCCGGGGTTTGCGGCTGAAAGGAGAGGATTAAATGTCTTTTACTGATAGGAGGGGTCTTGGGGTTGGAAAAGTGGCTGACGAGTTTATTAAATTCCATCAACACTGGGAAGAGGCACCAAATTGATTCACTTAATTCTGACAATGTTATTGTGTATTTTAGATGTTGTACTTACTACTATGTTAAAATGATGACAGCGACAATTGATGTTTGCCAACTGGTTTTATTAAGTTTGGTATTTTTCATTTACATTGTGCAAACTGTAAACTGAATTTTCTTTATCAATAAAGCTGTTTAAAAAAATAATAAAAAAATAATATAGCACAGAACTAAATGAAGGTCTCCATTAATTGAGCAGATTTTTGTGCTCCATTGGATTTGTGCTCAAGCAATGTCTAACATTAATTTTATTGTTCACATCAATTGCAGTCAATTATGTGAGTTAGTTAAACGCACCCGCACTATCTGACACAGACATTGTCATGCACTAGTTTATAGTCCAAAAGAAAATTGCTTTGTATATATATATATATATACATACATATATATATATATATATATATATATATATATATATATATATATATATATATATATATATATATATATAAAATTACATAAATGGTAACCGTGAGGAATGGGCTATATCGATGTTAAATGTACATGAAGCTCAAACTTTTTCTTTTGTGATTCAGATAGAGAATACAATTTTTAAAAAAACTTTTCCATTTACTTCTTTAATCAAATTTGCTTCATTCTCTTTGTACTCTTTGTTGAATGAGCATCACTGCTCTACTGGGAGCTAACACATCAAACGAGCCAGTGAGAAGAGGCATATATGTGCAGCCACCAATCAGCAGCAAGCTCCCACCCTCCTAGGCCTATCTAGGCAATTTTTTAAGCAAAGGATACTAAAAGAACAAAGCACATTTGATAACAGAAGCAAATTGGAAAGCTGTTTAAAATTGCATGGTCTATTTGCTTTACTATCTTACTGCTTGCATTTGTGTGCTCCACTTTTAATCTAGGCCTATATGTTTTGTTTAACCCCTTAGTGACCAGAGCACTTTTCAATTTTCTGACCGTTTGGGACCAGAGCTATTTTTACATTTCTGCGGTGCACCCACACATATTATATACCGTTTTTCTCGCCATTAAATGGACTTTCTAAAAATACCATTATTTTCATCATATCATATAATTTACTATAAAAAAAAAAAATGAAAAAAACACACTTTTTTCTAACTTTGACCCCCAAAATCTGTTACACATCTACAACCACCAAAAAAACACCCATGCAAAATAGTTACAAAATTTTGTCCTGAGTTTAGAAATACCCAATGTCTACATGTTCTTTGCTTTTTTGCAAGTTATAGGGCAATAAATACAAGTAGCACTTTGCTATTTCCAAACCATTTTTTAAAAAAAAATTAGCGATAGTTACATTGTAACACTGATATCTGTCAGGAATCCCTGAATAACCCTTAACATGTATATATATTTTTTTTTAGTAGACAAGCCAAAGTATTGATCTTGGCCCATTTTGGTATATTTCATGCCACCATTTCACCGCCAAATGCAATCCCCCCCAAACAGCTCTCTAACCCCCCCCCCCATTTACCTAGTTGCCGCTATATTGGGTGCTGGCAGCTGTCTGCCAGTACCCAGTTTGTTAAAAAAATATGACTTTTTTAAAAATAAATAAATAAAACCCCAATTTTCTGTAGTGTAGCTGCCCCCCTCAATACCCTAACCCCTTCCCTCTCCCAGATCCCTTGCCCAATATTGATTTCCCACTTCCTCCTTCTCATACAATTAAATTAAATAGAATGGAAATGTGGCACATGTGCAAGCATCCACCCACCCCCTGTGTCAGGCACGCCCTTGGTCACTAACTGACACTTTTTCTAGGACATGCCTGACACATCTTTGGTCATTAAGGGGCTAATTAACTAAACATGTAAAAATTGTTAGTTTGCACTTAAAGGGATATGAATATTATTTTTCACTGTTGTAAAAAAAACAACACTATGTAGTGAGTACTACTTAGTATAAATAATTTGTTATGTATTATTCATCAATTTAAATGGATATTACCTCATATTTCTTATTTATTATTATTTGTGCAGGGTCCTTTACTTCCTGTCACAGCCCCACAAGGGGGTTGTGGTCTCTACAGGAAGGCAAAGGAGAAGCTTTCCATTTTTAAGTGGTTGCTCGGAGACATTACATAACTTCAGTCAGTTTCTTAACCATGCTCGGTAGAAGGGTTATGCTACAAAAATCATGTGACAGGATAAAAAAAGCAAAAAACTTCTTATGTACAAATAACACAAAAGTTTTGAGAATGACACAAATATTAGTTTTTCACAAAGTCTTTTACTGACAATTACATCGAGAGTCAATCGGCGAGATTATGGGTTTTGCGTTATGAGCAACTCGCTGCTAACTTGCAAGTTATTTCCACCACTCACCTCCCTATAGCTCTGCTATTACAGGTGTGCAAAAACCCGGCGATAGCAGGCAATATGGCAGTGTTGAGCTCTATTGAGCTCCATACCGCACACAAAAACCTGCGCTGCTTTGAGCTGGTTTTACGTGCTCGTGCAAGATTTCCCCATAGACATCAATGGGGAGAACCGGCTATAAAAAAGCCTAACACCTGCAATAAAGGAGCGTAAAGTTCCGTAACGCAGCCCCATTGATTCCTAAGGGGAAGGAAAATTTATGTTTAAACCTAACACCCTAACATAATCCCCTAGTCTAAACACCCTAATCTGCCGCCCCCGACATCACCGCCACCTACCTACACTTATTAACACCTAATCTGCCGCCTCTAACATCGCCGCCACCAAAATTACATTTATTAACCCCTAATCTGCCGACCCCAATGTTGCCGCTACCTACCTACACTTATTAACCCCTAATCTGCCTCCCCCAATGTCACCGCTACTATACTAAAACCCTAACACCCACTAACTTTAATATAATTAAAATAAATCTAAATAAATATTTAAAATTAAATACTTACCTATAAAATAAACCATAAGATAGCTACAATATAACTAATAGTTACATTGTAGCTATCTTAGGTTTTATTTTTATTTCACAGGCAGGTTTGTATTTATTTTAACTAGGTAGACTAGTTAGTAAATAGCTATTAACTATTTACTAGCTACCTAGTTAAAATAAATACAAATTTACCTGTAAAATAAAACCTAACCTGTCTTACACTAACACCTAACCTTACACTACAATTAAATAAATTACACTTTAATTCCGAGTGGCTGATATAATTCTATCAGCCAATTGGTACGGATCTTGTAGTTATGGGCTGTACCGCTCACTTTTTTGGCTGGACAAGCAAACTCTTAATACCAGCGCTGTGGAAGTCCCATTGAAAAAGGACTTTTTGAAAGCTGCGGTAGTTACGTTGTGTTACGGCCAAAAAAGTGTGCGGTACAGAAATACCTGCAAGACTCATAATACCAGCGGTAGTTTAAAAGAGCCATAATGCTGCTTTTTCACTATAACGCAAAACTTGTAATCTAGCCGAATATTTGCAGTGTTGACACTTCTTTTTCAAAACCTCTGCAATTCTCCCTGGCATGCTGTCATTCAATTTCTGGGCCACATCCTGACTGATGGCAGCCATTCTTACATAATCAATGCTTAGAGTTTGTTAGAATATGTGGGGGGGGGGGTTTGTTCACCCGCCTCTTGAGGATTGACCACAAGTTCTTAATGGGATTAAGGTCTGGGGAGTTTCCTTGCCATGGACCCAAAATTAAGAAGTTTTTTTTTCCAAGCCACTTAGTTATCACTTTTCCTTATGGCAAGGTGCTTCATCATACTGGAAAAGGCATTGTTAGTCACCAAACTGTTCTTTAATGGTTGGGAAAAGTTGCTCTTGTAGGATGTTTTTGTACCATTCTTTATCCATGGCTGTGTTCTTAGGCAAAATTGTGAGTGAGCCCACTCCCTTAGATGAGAAGCAACCCCACACATGAATGGACTCAGGATGATTTACTGTTGGCATGACACAAGACTGATGGCAGCGCTCACCTTTTCTTCTCCCGACAAGGTTGTTTCCAGATGCCCCAAACAGTTGGAAAGGGGATTCATTAGAGAAAATTACTTTACCCCAGTCCTCAGCAATCCAATCCCTGTACCTTTTGCAGAATATCAGTCTGTCCCTGTTGTTTTTCCTGGAGAGAAGTGACTTCTTTGCAGCTAGACACCACCTCTGCAGACGTCGCTTTCCTCACCAAGACCTGGCTGAACTCTGCATCAGGGCTGGACATCGCCACTGCAATACCCGATGGCTACAAGATCTGCCACAAAAACCACAGCATCACCATCATCCACAAACACACCATCCAAGTCACAACCAGCTTCGACGACCACTCACCAGGCCTAGAACACCTACACTTCAAGATCCAGGTCAACCCCAACACTCCCCTCCACGGCACCCTCATATACAGACCTCCCGGACCTCGTCCCGCCTTCTGCGACTCCATCACCAATCACATCGCACCCCATTCCCCGGCTTCAACAGACTACATCCTCCTCAGGGACCTCAACTTCCATCTTGACAACCCCAACGATCACAACACCTCCACCCTCCTGGAAAACCTTGGAACCATTGGACTGAAGTAACTCGTAAACTACACAATCCATGCAGCCGGCCACACCCTTGACCCGATCTTATCCTCAGGCAACCACATCTCAGTTAATCACATCACTGAACTCCTCTGGACTGACCACCACTGCATACACTTCTCCTTCAACAAACCCACCACCCACCTCCAACAGTACCACCTGCCCCACAGAAACTGGAACAACATCACCCAAGACCAACTACACTGCACCCTAAAAAATTCCTCCCCACCTACCTCCACAGATGCCAACACCTCCACCCACAACCTCCACCGCTGGATTACAGACTGCTCCAACACCCTCGCCCCCCTCAAAAAAACGTCCAGCCGCCAAACTATCAACAAAGCCAGTTGGTTCATCCCAGCCCTCCAGGACTCCAAACGCCACTGCAGATGATTGGAAAGAACCTGAAGATCCAGAAAGACCCTTCTGGAAAAATCTGCCTTTAAGGAAGCAATCGCCACCCACCACCACCTCATAAAAACCGCCAAAAAAACAGCAATCCAAGACAGAATCAACTCTAACGCACTCAACAGCAACGAGTTGTTCTCAGTCATCAATGTATTCTCTAAACCCAACAGCGACACCACCGACATTCCACCCTCCCAGGACCTCTGCAATACCCTTAATGCACACTTCCACCGCAAGATCCTTGACATCTAGGATAGTTTCACGCCTCATAACTCAACCTCCACCACCCACTCCCCTACATCCAACGACACCCCTCCCAAATTCGCCCCCCCACACCACATACGGACTATCTGGAGCCCCTCACCACAGAGGACACCCTCAGAATCATGAAATCCACCCACTCCGGTGCACCCTCGGACCCATGCTCCCATCACATATTCAACAAAGCAAGTGACACCATCGCCCTGAACTCCACCGCATCTTCAACTGCTCCATCAAAACTGGCACCTTCTCAGATGTCTGGAAGCACGTGTGTGGAACTGAAACCCCTGTTGAAGAAACCCTCGGCAGACCCCACAGACCCAAATAACTATCTCCCCATCTCAGTACTCCCCTTCCCGGCCAAAGTCATGCAGAAGTCCATCAACTTGCAACTTATTGACCACATTGAGGCCAACCACACCCTGGACTACTCCCAATCCAGTTTCAGAGGCAACCACAGCACCAAGACCATCCTGCCGCCACAGATGACATCCATGCCATGCTCAACTGAGGAGAAACCTGACGCTCTCCTCCTCCTAGACCTCTCAGCAGCTTTCGACACTGTCGACCACAACACACTCCGCACCCGCCTACACCACGCTGTCATCCACAGTAAAGCCCTGGAATGGATCACCTCCTTCCTCATGGGAAGGACCCAGAAAGTCAGACTCCCACCCTTCTCCTCCAAACCCACACCAGTCAACTGCGGTGTACCGCAAGGCTCTTTGCTTAGCCCCACCCTCTTCAACATCTACATGGCCCCTCTCACCACCATCATCCGATGCCATGACCTTAACATTGTCTCTTATGCCGACAACACCCAGTTAATCATCTCACTCACCTGAGATCCCACCACCACCAAAAAGAACGTCCACGAAGGCCTGACAGCAATTGCCACCTGGATGAATGACAAACGGCTCAAACTGAACACAGACAAAACTGAAGTCCTCCTCCTTCGGACCCAATAAATCCTCTTGGGATGACTCCTGGTGGCCCACAGCACTCGGTCACACTCCAACTCCAACTGACCACCACAAAATCTAGGCTTCATCCTGGACTCCTCACTTTCCATGGACCGACAAATCAATGCCATCGACATGCTTCCACATTCTCCACCAGCTACGAAAAATCTTCAAGTGGATCCCTACCGAAACCAAGAAAACAGTAACCCACACCCTCGTCAGCAGTCGGTTGGACTACGGCAACCCACTCTATGCCGGCTCCACCATCAAACTCCAAAAAAGACTTCAATGTATCCAGAACGCCATCCCTCTCCAATGCCACATCACTGAACACCTAAGGAACCTTCGCTGGCTCCCCATCAACAAGAGAATCACCTTCAAGCTCCTTACCCACGCGTTCAAGGCCCTACACAACTTCGGACCCAAATACATCAACCCCCACGTAAATTTCTACACCCCTGCCAGAGAACTCCGATCGGCCGACAAAGCACTCGCAGTCATCCCCCGCATCAGCAAATCCAAAGCAGGTGGAAGATCCTTCTTCCACATGGCAGCAAAGACATGAAACACCCTCCCGCTGCACCTCAGACAATCCACCTCCCTTACAAAGTTCAGAAAGGACCTCAAAACCTGGCTCTTCGACTGAACGCCCATCCCTTCCCACCCTCCCCTCTTCCTCCTATCCACTTTCACTTAGCACCTTGAGACCCTCACAGGTGATTAGTTCACGCTCTATAAGTACCCAATAGATAGATAGATAGATAGATAGATAGATAGATAGATAGATAGATAGTCTGTCCCTGATGTTTTTCCTGGAGAGAAGTGACTTCTTTGCTGCCCTTCTTGAAACCAGGCCATCTTTCAAAGGTCATCGCCTCACTGTGTGTGCAGATGCACTTACACCTGCCTGCTGCCAATCCTGAGCAAGCTCTGCACTAGTGGTGCCCGATCCCACAGCTGAATCAACTTTAGGAGATGGTCTTGGCGCTTGCTGGACTTTCTTTGGCACCCTGAAGTCTTCTGTACAACAATTAAACTTCTCTCCTTAAAGTTCTTGATGATTCGATAAATGGTTGATTTAGGTGCACTTAGTAGCAGCAATATCCTTGCCTGTGAATCTCTTTTTGTTCAAAGCGATGATGACTGCACATGTTTCCTTGCTGGTAACCATGGTTAACAGAGGAAGAATAATGATGTCATGCACCACCCTCCTTTTAAAGCTTCCAGTCTGTTATTATAACTCAATCAGCATGACAGAGTGGTAGCCAGCCTTGTCCATGTCAACAATGACAGCCGTGTTAACGAGAGAATCACCGACATGATGTCAGCTGGTCCTTTTGTGGCAGGGCTGAAATGCAGTGAAAATGTTTTTTTTTTTTCATAGCAAAGAGGGACTTTGCAATTAATTGCAATTGATCTGATCACTCTTCATTACATTCTGGAGTATGCAAATTGCCATAATAAAAACTGGGGCAGCAGACTTTGTGAAAATTAATATTTTTGTCATTCTCAAATCCTTTGGACAGGACTGTATATACTATTGAAAATAATTGTCCTTTTTTTTAAAGAAAAAACTCTGATTCTTGCTACTATTATTATTTACATTAGTAGTCATTACCTTAAATTGCCTATTAGTGGTTAAAAAAAAAATACTTACATACAAACGCTGCCTCTTCTGAAAGTCAATTCAAAGTATGGGCTACTTATGAAAATGATTGCCTATTTTTTAATAATATGCTAATTCTTGCTTTCATTATGATTATTTACAGCTGTAACTAGTGATATCGCGAATAGTTCGCCGGCGAATAGTTCCCGGCGAACATAACATGTTCGCGTTCGCCGCAGCGGGCGAACATATGCGATGTTCGATCCGCCCCCTATTCTTCATCATTGAGTAAACTTTGACCCTTTACCTCACAGTCAGCAGACACATTACAGCCAATCAGCGGCAGATACTCCCTCCCAGACCCTCCCACCTCCTGCACAGCATCCATTTTAGATTCATTTGGAAGCTGCATTCTTAGTGAGAGGAGGGACAGTGTAGCTGCTGCTGATTTAATAGGGAAATTGATAGCTAGGGTAGTGTATTCAGTGTCCACTACAGTCCTGAAGGACTCATCTGATCTCTGCTGTAAGGACAGCACCCCAAAAAGCCCTTTTTAGGGCTAGAACATCAGTCTGCTTTTTTTTTTTTTCCTGTGTAATCTAATTGCAGTTGCCTGCCTGCCAGAGTGTGTGTCAGGCTCACAGTGTTTACTGTGCCCACTTGCCCAGTGCCACCACTCATATCTGGTGTAACAGTAGTGTACATTTAAAAAACAACACTTTTTTGACTGTGAAATAATAGCAGACAGCTGCCAGTACCCAAGGTGGCCGCCAATAAGGCAGGTGGGGAGGGTTAGAGAGCTGTTTTGGGGGGATCAGGGAGGTTGGGGGCTAAGGGGGGGATGCTACACCACAGCATATGTAAATATGCTAAAAAAATTAAAAAAAATTGAAAAACCTTTTATTTTAGTACTGGCAGACTTTCTGCCAGTACTTAAGATGGCGGGGACAATTGTGGGGTGGGGGAGAGAAGGGAGCTGTTTGGGAGGGATCAGGGGGTCTGATGTGTCAGGTGGGAGGCTGATCTCTACACTAAAGCTCCGGCACGCCACAGTCCAGGTGTTAGTCCCCTGGAAACAACTTTCCCATCACTATTGGGCCAGAAAGAGTCCCTGTGGGTTTTAAAATTCACCTGCCCATTGAAGTCAATGGCGGTTCGCACGGTTCGCACGGTTGCGGAAGTTCAAGATCGCCATTCGCAAACCCAAATTTTTAGGTTCGCGACATCACTAGCTGTAACCATTACCTTGAAGAACAAAAATAAAAGAGCTAAAACTATTTATACTTAACAGGGACATGAAGCCCCAAAATTTTTATTTTATGATTCAGACAAAGCATGCAATTTTAAACAACTTTCTAATCTAGGTCTTTCATCAAATTTTCTTCATTCTTTTGATATCTTTTGTTGGAAAGCAGGGAGGTACGCTCAAAAGCGTGTACATTTCCTGAGAATTATATGGCAGCAATTTTGCAAGAATGTTATCTATTTGCAAGAGCACCAGATTGCAGCACTATTTCCTGCAACATAATGCTCCAGGTGCCTTTCTAGGTCTCTCTTCAGCACAGAATACCATGGGAATTCAGCAAATTTGATAATAGAAGTAAATTGGAAACTTTTGAAAAATGTAATGCTGTCTGAATCACAAAAGAAAATCTTTGGGTTTCATATCCCTTTAATGTCTATCATGGCAGCACCTGTAACTTCTTACAGGCAGTTGCTACGCTGAAAATTTCAAAGTGCTCATTTTCCAAAAGAAAAGTAAGTTATTGGCTATTTTTTTAACACAATGGTTTTGTTTTTTAACATTTACTTTGATTTAAATATATTGTTTTGCCTGATTTTACTGGAACACTTTTTTATATCCCCTTAAAGAGGGAAAAAAGTACTTATGTGAACATTTATTTGAAAACTATGATTCCTCTGCCTTACACTAACAATCGGCTAGATTTAGAGTTTTGTCGATAAAGGCCCGCGTAGCTAACGCAGCTTTTTTTCCTACCGCTGCTTCCAAACAACGCTGGTATTTAAAGTTGTCTGAGGGGCTGCGTTAGGCTCCAAAAAGCAAGCGTTGAGCCGAATTTACCGCCACTTCAATCCTCAATACCAGCGTTGCTTACGGTAGCGGTAAGCTGGCAAAATGTTCTCGTGCACGATTCCCCCATAGGAAACAATGGGGCAGTTTGGGCTTAAAAAAAACCTAACACCTGCAAAAAAGCAGCGTTAAGCTCCCAACGCAGCCCCATTGTTTCCTATGGGGAAACACTTTCTAAGTCTGCACCTAACACCCTAACATGAACACCGAGTCTAAACACCCCTAACCTGACACTTATTAACCCCTAATCTGCCACCCCCGCTATCGCTGACCCCTGCATTACACAATTAACCCCTAATCTGCCACTCCGGACACCGCCGCCACCTACATTATCCCTATGAACCCCTAATCTGCTGCCCCCAACATCGCCGACACCTACATAATATTTATTAACCCCCAATCTGCCCCCCCAATGTCGCCGCCACCTAACTACAATTATTAACCCCTAATCTGCCGACTGGACCTCGCCGCTACTCTAATAAAGTTATTAACCCCTAAACCGCCGCACTCCCGGCTCCCAAACACTATAATAAATAGTATTTACCCCTAATCTGCCCCCCCCCCCATGTCACCGCCACCTAACTTCAAGTATTAACCCCTAAACTGCCGACCGGACCTCGCCGCTACTCTAATAAATGTATTAACCCCTAAAGCTAAGTCTAACCCTAACACCCCCCTAAATTAAATATAATTTTAATCTAACTAAATAAATTAAATCTTATTAACTAAAGTATTCCTATTTAAAACTAAATACTTACCTGTAAAATAAACCCTAAACTAGCTACAATATAATGAATAATTATATTGTAGCTATTTTAGGATTTATATTTATTTTACAGGCAACTTTGTATTTATTTTAACTAGGTACAATAGCTATTAAATAGTTATTTACTATTTAATAGCTACCTAGTTAAAATAATTACAAAATTACCTGTAAAATAAATCCTAACCTAAGTTACAATTAAACCTAACACTACACTATAAATAAATTAATTCAATAAATTACCTACAATTACATACAATTAAATAAACTAAACTAAATTACAAAAAACCCCACTAAATTACAAAAAATAAAAAAAGATTACAAGAATATTAGGCTAATTACACCTACTCTAAGCCTCCTAATAAAATAAAAAAGCCCCCCAAAATAATAAGGGTTCCTACCCTATTCTAAATCAAAAAGTAATCAGCTCTTTTACCAGCCCTTAAAAGGGCTTTTTGCGGGGCATGCCCCAAAGTAATCAGCTCTTTTGCCTGTAAAAAAAAATAAAAAACCCCCAACATTAAAACCCACCACCCACATACCCCTTCTCTAACCCACCCAAACCCCCCTTAAATAAACCTAACACTACCCCCCTGAAGATCTCCCTACCTTGAGTTGTCTTCATCCAGTCAGGCCGAAGTCTTCATCCTATGGGGCAGAAGAGGACATCCAGACCGACAGAAGTCTTCATCCTATCCGGGCAGAAGAGGATGTCCGGACCGGCAGACATTTTCATCCAAGCGGCATCTTCTATCTTCATCCATCCGGAGCGGAGCCATCTTCTTCCAGCCGACATGGATCCATCCTCTTCAACCGACGCCTACTTGCCGAATGAAGGCTCCTTTAGATGACGTCATCCAAGATGGCATCCCTCAAATTTACGATTGGCTGATAGGATTCTATCAGCCAATCGGAATTAAGGTAGGAAAAATCTGATTGGCTGATTAAATCAGCCAATCAGATTCAAGTTCAATCCGATTGGCTGATCCAATCAGCCAATTAGATTGAGCTTGCATTCTATTGGCTGTTCCGATATTCAATAGTGGTTGGTGCTTAGAAAGAATTATATATATTACAATACTTTACTATAGACTAATCCTCCATTTGTTGTCTATTGGGAAAACAAAATAATATCCCACAAAACTAATTGGAGCCTATTTCAAAATATACATTATAATGCTCAACAATTGTATCCCTATATATACATGACAATATTGTATGAGTGACATAATACTGCCCTAATTAATAATAATTTAATATTTAACAGTAAATTCCTGTAAGGACAGAACAGCCACAAAGATTGCATATAATTCTATCAAACGCCATACATGTTTAATAATAGGGATGGAGTGTCTGTAAGACAAAGTAATTGTATAACTCTAGCCTTCTAATTCTAATTTTGAGTGGAAGTAGATGTAACATTTAAATATACCACCAGGGTCTTTTACACCAGGGTATTCAAATGTCCATATTCATTCAATATTGTATTGTGCAACATTTTAATTATTCCCAATAGTTGATCATATCATAACGAGAGTTGAGACCTTTTGGTACCCTGGTGTCAAGGGTAAAAATCCAAAAAATGTCTCTTTTGGCCAATAGTTGGTCAATGTCTCCTCCCCTTTTGGGTAATGATACCTTTTTGATAGCGCACCATCTGAAGGTATTAAGATTCCCTCCATGTTTGATTCGGAACATTGTAAAGTCCAGCATAGAATGGAACGGACACACCAGTACACAGGAGGGTAAGCCTACAACCTTGGGTCTGTTGTTTGGCTAGTACCACACATATAGTAATGCTACAAGGGGAGTAGAGTATAAACAGAGCATAGGGCGAAAGTATTCTAAATATCTACCGCAAATGGTATTGACGTCTTGGGACTAATACACACACATCCATATTTATATGTTGAATTAATTGGCTGCCTTAACTATGTCATTAAAAACAGAGCATGCTGAAGGATAAAGTAGGCAAGTACATAGGCAGTTTATATGGGAGTATTGGGTTACAATTATAAATTGGTTCATAATAACTTCCATGTGCAGAGATAGGTAAACTACAGCATGCATCTTACTCTGTATGTATCACACAAAGGGGATATTTGTTATGCCAATCCGATTGCCATGATAATGAAGGCAACAGGGGTGGCGTTTGGCTACTCTACTTGGTTTGAATTAACATTATGTTAATTACATATCTACCTGGTTAAAAGGCATAGCTAGGCCCACCACTGTTCTTTTCTTCCCAGGCAGGCCCCATAAATGGTGCGTGAGACAGCATATCATGCACATGGGATACTCAAATAGCAGCCAGGATATGGGATTTTAAGGTATGGGGTTTATAGTGTGCCTTTAGGGTCATTAGTTTGAGGTCTGGGTTGGGGCTGAAAGAGAGGTTACAGAGCTAAGTGTCCAATATTATTTGGTAAAGTAGCTGATGGTAGAGGGTGTGGAACCAGGGGGCTCGCCTAATCACCTGTGTACCTGCTGGTTGTCCAGTATTTTTATGGAGTATGGCTGGCAACCCTATTAACATGCTCCCTTAGAACAGAAAACTGCTTGCTATATTGAAAAGTAAGTAGGGAAATTAAACAACTTATTTGATTTTTAATTCAATCCTTATTATGTTATTGTCCTTTTTAAATCAAATTAGATCTTACACTTGAGCCTTTCATTCTGCATAACTTAAACCTTTTTCATCTGTTGCTTTCTAGTCAAATATTCATCATTTACAACCTATTCATTTATTGCAAAAATACCTGTATTTTCTTCTTTCATGCCAAAAACTCACAATAGTAAAAAAAATATGTCAAGTTCTCAGCATCAATTTCTTGTTAAGATAATCATTTACTTTTTTCTTTATGCTACCTTTAATGTCCTTTTTTATCATTGCATAAGTGTGTCATCTTTGATTAAACTGATTGAGCCAATGAAAACAGTAAGGAAAATGTGAAGATAGCTTCTATAGCAAATTAAATAATTTCCAAACTCCCTTAATAATTCAGCAATGTCATGTAGTGCTCTTGTAATAATTTATATCATCCACAGTTCTGCGTGAGAATAGTAACCTACTGAGATCACTGTAACAGCTATAGGGCTTCTGATAAGAACACTTAAAAGGATTATCCATTATACTCCATTGCAAATAGATTATCTAAGAAAAATATAATCAAAGAATCCTGGAGGGCAGACGCCTTGATTTATCTATCTTCAACATTTTACTTTTTTTTTTTTTTTCAAGTTGTACCAGAATTCTGTTTTTCATTTTTGTGGAATGAGATATTTCATCAATGTCCACATATTTACTAATGAAATAGCCATCTGTCTCCTGAGCCAGACTAATATCTGATGTGAAAGGATTTAAACAATTTTTCAGTATAATATTCACACATTGAAGTCCAAATTTAAATGAAAAAAAAGCTTTTATTAATATTTTATGATATCCAGCTATGTAAAATGCTGCAATTTTTTCAAATATAAGCCTTTATTCATCAGGAAATCTTTTACAACTCTCATGACATTTATTAAGTAAAATTTACCAGTCTTTGCTTAATCAATTGATTTAATCTGTTTATGCTAGATAGAAATCACAGACTCTGTTTAAAAATTAAATGTTCTATTTTGTTAATACACACATATATTTATATATATAAATACCGTCCGCTGTACCGTGTTACCCTCCTAGGGATAGCTGCCTGGGTGCAGAAATGAAATATTCCTTGCAAATGACTGCACTCTCAGGTCTTTTTCAAGGTGAAAAAACAAAGCTTTCTTTAATGTAACGTTTTCAGGGATATCTTCCCCTTCATCAGCATAACATAGTGAGAACAAACAAACAAATTTATACACATGTGTACAATCAATTAACAATTCATACCTGTGTCCACACAGTGAAAATTGCGGCAAACTATTGTGTGGAACGCATAGCATGCGTTCCACTGGTGCTAAACCGGAAGTGTCTATTATCACATCCGGTTTGTAATATCAAACAATATTCATAATATATATATATATATATCTTTGTGTCCATATTGGTTAAATTATATGTGCCAATACTATTATTAAAGCGTTTGTAGCTGCAGTGAAAATATTTATTACTCATGGTGTTTCACCTGGTGATCGTCTATTTTCTTTACGTGCGCTATTGGGGATTCTATCTCCTAAATTTGTGCTCATCTAGCTTACTTACTTGTGCCTGTTATGATCCCAATATATAATACTTGCTGTTATCCTTACTCAATAATATTCTCTCTATGTGCATTCATACGTGGGTGTGCTGTTGTGCCTGTATCACACTTTCTGTGTCGGGTTTGTTGATGTGGTTGTCATAGCCACCCTACTCGGCCGGAACTTTTTGGCGTAGGGATCTAATACTACTATCTAATTTATAGATAGCTGTTGTTATTCCGTATGTGATAGATTTGCCCTATCTCTATTGTAGGCATATGCACTATCATCTAGGCACACATGCATTCACATAGTTGCACTAATCATATAACATTCTTGACTTTGCCTTATATATATATTATGTACATATTCACATTAAATTAATGTTAGTGTATTTACTAACTACTATGCACTGCTGCATAGGCTACTATTAACTACTGCAAGTTGCCAGGGAGTGCAAATATTGTCCATAGATATTATTTGATTGTCCCAAGCTTCTCTAGGACCATATATTATCCAGAGTGGTCGAGATTTATTCATATACAGTTCCTGTACTGGTATATTGATCTTATTCGTAGTGTTTCTTGTAGGGCCCTTATACTCTTTCTTCTCTCTTTCCCTTCTTTTTAAGGTGTTGATGGTATTAAAGGGCAAGATATACTCTCCGCACAATCAATAGTGATTTCCAGCTTATTTTTTTAGCTTATTTTTTTATATAGATATAGGAGAAAGATTTCTTTATAAAAGACAACTAACCAATCATATACAGTATATATGTGTGTGTGTATTTTTATATATATATATATATATATATATACACACACATTGCGTGCACTGGTATTACTCGGCTTAGCGCAAATATCTCTTTCGTGGAAGTGATATTTTGCACTCAACTTGTAATCTAGCCCACAGGCTGTGCTAGGAATAGCACGCAATCTGATATTATAAGTTAATGGTAGAAAAGGTTTACTAGAGAATGTTCAATCAACATTTCTTTATCAATGGATAGTGCAGGACATGCTATCAGCACTCAAGCACAACACCTAATAGTATTGAAAAAGTTTGCATGCCCGGAGTAATGAATAGTGTATAATATAAAAAAAAAAAAGTATTTCACACACACATATAATATATATATATATATATATATATATATATATATATATATATATATATATATATATATATATATATATATATATATATATACATATACACACACACACATACATATTAGGTAAAATAAAAGTTTATTATTTTTAAAAAATGTGTTAAAGTTGATTTGTATATATATATATATATATATATATATATATATATATATATATATATATATAGGTGTTGGACTGGGAAGTGCTCAAAGGTTTATATAGTGTATGTGTGGATTTGTGTGTGAATGACATACATACACCTTTGAGCCCTTCTCAGTCCAACACCTATATAACATATATAATAACCATTAACACATTTTTTAAAATAACAAACATCTATTTTAGATTTAATATATATCAATTTCTCTATGAGTTTTCGGTACAGAGAAACAATGGAAAATGACTACAATCACAGGGACATTGAAACATTGTCATCAGCTGATGTTTTCATGCTGAAAATGATCAAACTATAGACTGCAATTAACCCCTTTGTGTCAGCATGAGACCTTTAGATAGTGAGAGGTTAAAATATTAGATAAAATGTGTTTTGTCTCCTTAAATAAATTAATTTTTATTAAATTTAGGTTAAAACCATCTACTTAGAAGTAGTTTCCACTATATAAGAGAATAGGGAATTGAATTTAGTGCACCGATTACAGCATGTTGATAGGTCCACTAAAAGTTCTCAATTAAGGTATGAGACAATTCAGTTAAAGGGACATAATGATTGCACCATTGTTTGCATATAACTATATTTTTGCCCTGCAAATGGAATAATTACTTGCACTACTGGAACATTGTTGAACATATCTAGCAATGACAAGAGGCATATTTAGGAAGCCACCAATCAACAGCTAGCTCTAAATAGTGCAGTGTTGCTTTTGAGTCTGTCTAATTATGCTTTAAAACAAAGGATACTAATAAAACACAGTTTGATCATAGAAGTACATTGAAAAATATTTAAAAAAATGCATTCTCTGTCTGAATAACAAAAGATTCATATTGACAGTCGTTCCTTTAATATGGCATATGATGCAGCCATGTTATGCAACATAAAAAACCTGGAACTTTTAGTAAACTCAGTGGTTTGGTTTGCTCTGATTCACAGTAATAATAGGAACAGTACTGACAGCATACACCTATAAGTAGGGCATAAGAAAATTACATATTGCACTTTATCTGAACTCTCTTCAAAATGATAAATTACAACCAAAATGTAATGATATAAAACTGTGTGAGAGAGCCTGTTAGACACTTTTTGCATAGGAGTTGAAAAGGCTTTTCACCTAAAGGGAATGTTTTTATCCCATTTAGCTGTTTGCAAGACCAGCTATATTTTCTTTATTTTAAGTTTCTTTCAGTGTGAAAACTTATATAATTAATAGTTTTAATTATATAAGCACCCGGTATAAAGTGCACTTAAGGAGAGTTTGAAAGTTGCTCTGCCTGTAAATGATTTTATCATTAGTGAAATTGTACTTTGTGTGATCATGACCCCTTAATTAGGTACTACGTTCCCCTATTAAATAAACACACATACAACATCTCTGGGGTATAAAGGCTGCAGATTATTTATTAACAATCTTAACACAACAAATAAATATAAAACATCATAAATTCCACTGTATTATAACTACTCACGGGGCTTGCCAAATTATCATCACTTCTCCACTTTATTTTACCCTTCCACAATTCAACCTCTCCTGTCTCCACAGGAGGTACCAAGCCCCTAGTTACCCCTTAACCAGGCAATCCCCCTGCCACAAGGACGGCTCACAGCTGGACACCGTCAACCTCCAATGCTTTTAATACCATTTCCTTCATATTAAAATTGAACAAATGGAGGCCAACCTCGTTCAAGTTTACCCCATCCTTTAGAAAAAAACAGCTACCAGACACTCCCTCAAACTCAACGTGTCGTATAGACACCCCCCTAATCTTCACAAAGCTGCTGATGGTCCAATTCACTTTTATACAAGAGGCATCCAGCTTAACTGGGTCCCATGCCGACCTCCATGACACCCTAGGCTCTATTTCTGACCATATCACAACCAAACCCGAAAACAAATCTAATAATCTCGACAGATCCCTCTTTATTCTATCAATCAACTCTTTCTGAGAAATGAAACCCAAATCATTACCCCCAGCATGAATCAATAATATATTGGGGGGTCCAAATAATCTAGCATATTTTATAATCTTAAACAACACTTGGTCCCAGCTTGATCCTCGCATCCCAAGCCACCGGATGTGAACCACCTCTCTATCTAGGCCCAGCTGACTGCCATTATCTTTCACCATTGCTGCTCTTCTGGCCCAGATGATGTACGAATGTCCCCCGATCCAGCACTCCATAGGAACTAAGAAGGGAAACAAAAACAGCACCTACAAAACCAGATACTGTCTAACATATGATTTAAACCTATCCGAAGCCCACCTGCCAATCCCCTTAATTCTATCATCAGACATTCCAAGCATTCTGGCCTCAGTGGCAGCACCTATATGAAAGGAATGAGAACAAAATTCTACGGCAGGCAACCCCAATACTGTCAACACTTTCCTCATCACTGCCACAAATTGGAAATGAGACAGAGTGTCCCCATTTGCATGAATCAGTAATGGCCCCCCACCACCCTGCCGTACCTGCATAAAACTCAAATAAGACATAACGGGGCAACAGGGCCCCCCAATGTCTGACAGCCGGATCACCCTCCCCACCCCAGCTTGATCCGTCTTTGACCTTTGCAACCACAGGAACAGCCTACCATCCTGAACCCACGTGTTACCCATTTGAATCCCCCCAACATCCCGCCTCGTGGCCCCTACAACCTCTGATACCCAGAAAGCTGCAAAAAATGCAAGCACGAATGCTAATCGAAAGAGAACCACTTCATAATTATCCATACATACACTCAGCAACGCCTCAACCACCTTCTGCAACAAAGAAAATATTATGGGTCGCCATGCGTCCCTAGGGACCACCCTCCTACAAAGTCCTCTCGCAGACATTCTTACCAAAAAGGACTTTGTAATGTCCTCCCAACCCAAAAAACGTACACAAAAAGGCTAAAGCTACTAGTCTCCTCCTAACCATTGATCTCAAAACTTCCAACACCAACATCCACCTCAACAACACATCTATCCAGGCCAGGGCCGTAAAATGCCACCCACTCCCTCACACCACACCACCAACCACTCCAACCATACCTGCAGGTATGCCCTCCAAGTGCTTCCCGACAAAGCCAACCTCACCATTCTCAACCACCCAGAAAGGCCACCTTCCACAGATCCTTCGGGAATCTCGCCCCCACCTCTTCTGCCTCTGGTATCAGTTCCCGGAAGCTGTCCCACTGAAAACAGGAAAGAGAATCAGCAATGCCATTCAATTTACCAAGTACATGCACCATCCTAAACAACACATTGCACTTCAAACACTCCAACACAAACAATCTGAGAAGAAAAACCACTGGTGGGGAAGAAGCAGTCAAGTTGTCAATCGCCATTACCACCCCATATTGTCTGTATGAAATGCGACCTTCCTATCTCAGATGTCCCCCGGGCCAAAGAACCAATGAAACCAACAATGGGAACAGTTCTATGAAAACCAATTTCTTGGTTATGCCCGCTTGCCGCCAAGCTTCAGGCCAGGAATCCGAATACCACTTACCCCCAAGGAAGGCTCAAAAACCATGAGCCCTGGATGTATCTGTAAACAGCTGGACGTCCGCAACCCCCTCATACCCTGCTGAATTAAGGATTTACCTTTAAACTCCTCCAAGAATTGGAGCCAGACCAACAGGTCCACTTTCAATGGGCAAGTCAGCCAGATGTGGTGAAATGCCTCTGTCACTCCCACCATTGCCAATGACAACCTGCGGCAAAAAACCCTCCCGACCGGGATGATCCTGCACGCGAAATTCAACTTACCCAGCATTGACTGTATCTCCTTCAGAGTCAACTTCCTTTTGGACAAGGCCCTTCACAATGTCTCTCTCAAGTCAATCACCTTCTCAATCGGGAGGCTACATTCTCACTGAATCAATCTAAAGCCCCAGAAAACTTAATGACACCGCCGGACCTTCAATCTTGACGCTCGCCACCAGGATGCCAAACTCCCTCACCACCCTTTCAAAGGTCCCCATCAATTCCTCACAAACCCGGGACCCTGGAGGACCAACAATCAAAAAATCATCCAAATAGTGGACTAACGAGTGAAATCCCGAAACTTGCCTAACAACCCATTCAACAAAGCAACTAAACTTCTCAAAATAAGAAGAGGAAATAGAACACCCCATGGAGAAACAGGTCCACAAAATACTCCCCTTTGAACATACACCCCAACAAATGGTGGCAAGCCGGAAGGACTGGGAGCAATCTAAAGGGAGATTATCAATATCAACTTTGGCCAGTAAGGCCCCCCGCCCAGCCCTCCTCACCAAGTCCACCGCATCTTCAAATGAGGCATACCGCACTGCAGCCACGTCCAGATCGATCCCATCATTCACCAAAGCCCCCTTTGGATATGACAAATGATGTATCATCCAAAACTGGCCAGGAACCAAGAGGTGACAACTGAAGGTTGGGCAATGGTAATTCCTGAAATTGGCCAGCCATTCAACCCAAACTCACCTCCTTAGCCAACTTGTCCATCAACAACCCTGGAGAATCCCTTGTGGACCTCAAATTCCCCGGAGCTGGACTCCCCACTTGCTGTCCAAATGGAATCCTAAAACCTGAGATAAATCCCGTTAATAACAACCCTTTTTTACCCCTCACCTTAGCCACGGCACCATCTTTTTGATGTTCACTGGCATCCATGCACGGAACACTCACCTCCCCTGGTTTAGCTCCGACCCTGCCCTTCCTAAAGTATTTTGCATAGAAATGGACACCTCCGCACTTGAAACATTCATGTTTATATTTGCACGAAGTCCCAAAGTGGCATTGATCTTCATTAAACTGGAAGCAGAGCCCCTTCCGGATGGCCACAGCTGCACCATTTCCCGTGTTGCTGCCTGCGCTGGGCTCACTGAAACGAAAGGGCTGCCCCCCGCAATGGGGTCCTAATCTCCAGCCAGATTCCCATATCCCTCTCGTCCCATCTCATGTCAGGCCAGACCGCTATTATTTGACGAAACTGCTCATCGTACAGCCACCAGGCCATGTCCCCATACGTCTTATCTAAATAACAGAAAAGCTCCGAACCCTGATATGGATACTTCTCAGTCATCACACTCGCAAATATACAAAACGCCCTGGACCAGTTAGCAAACGTCTTCGGTAATTTGCGGTACCGATTATTCCTCTCCTCTTCCTCCTTCTTTGCTGTATACCCTTTTGCATCCTACTTCACTTCTGAAGATTGATCCAACGGGAGGAGAGAAAATAATTCCAAAAACTCCCTTTTCCAAAATGTTTCTTTCACTTCATTGGTCAGGTTCCCTGTTGCTGATGTAGCCTCCCCTGAGACTTGGCCGCTTGCCACCTGAGGAAAACCAGGCACCACCTGAGCCCCGCTACCACTCTCCCATACTGCCCCTGGACCTGCCCTCTCGGCCGCCAGAGACTACTCCACCTGCGCAACCAGTTCCTTGAGTCCCTTCAAAAACACGCTCTGTACACCATCCACACCTTCATTTATTTTTGGCATTAGTCCCCCCACCTGCAAAGGTGCCTCACCTGTGCTATGCACCGTCCCAGCTCCTGAACGCTGCTTCACTGCCCTTCCAGGCTCCTGTGCCACTGGAACACTCTCAGTCCGTCTTTGCCTAACCGATGGATCCCGCTGCCTCATTGGCGAACGCCTCCCCATCCTGGAGTAACGCCTCCTGTCACTGCTCCTGCCCCTCGAATTCCTCTCAATCTTTGCCCAAGTGGGCAAGGTATGATCAGTTCCCACCCCTCTTCTGAAAACCAGGGAACGTGATCTGCCCCTCGGACGTCCTGCAGATGGCCTTCGGTTGCCAGATGACCTTCTCTGATGTTCTCTCGCCACCTGTCTGGGAACAACAGAAACAGAACCAGTGACAACACCATCCCTTGCTCCGACCCTGACGTCCACACTCCTCCTCCCTCCAGCTGATATCCCAATGTCCCTAACCTCCTGAATCCCCCTTGGAGGGGAGATAGAACTTAAAAGCTGTGCCAGAGCATCTAAGCCCCCAACCTGGCCAGCTATTAACCCTACGGTGCCGCTCGACACTCAAAGCCCCTCCTCGTCAAAATCACTTGGGAAGTCCTCCAGAACTATGGAATCCCCATCCCTCTACCGCCTGCTGCTGTCAATTACTGCCACTCCATCCACTCCAATCGGCTCCTATCCACCTGGCATGGGTACAACAGACAAAAAAGGAGGGTCAGAGCCAAAACACAATTACCGGCCTCCCCCACACCCCAGCATCCCCAAAAAACACAAATCCTCCCCCACCCAATTGGTGTGGGGGTACCCATAAACAGAAGGGAGGGGAGTTGGGGGAGAAGGGTGGAAGGGGGTGTCAGAGCAAAAGAACAACACTTGCCCATTCTCCCCGCAAAGCCCACTACCCGCTCATTACCGCTACAGTTGCTATCGCATGATGTAATTGCCAGCTGGATCCAACCCCTGCTTCCCCTGCCACTCTCTCTATTTGCCTCTCATACTCGAGGCCTTCCCCCTCTACCCCCTCCACACCCAAGCCTTCCTTCCAATATCCCATCCAGCGGATGCTTGCCAGCCTCTTTTCCTGCCATCCTGCCCCATCCATTACCCCTGCCTCATATTCCACTGCCACACACTCTGCCCTCCACAGGAGCCCCACTCTTTGATAGCCCAGTGGCTTACCTTCCTCTACCGACCGGACCTATGCAGTAACCACTGGCACCGCTCTCCCAGATCTGGTCGCATGGCTGCGCCCACTCCTACATCTCTCCCGGCACTGGTCAGCCGACTCCAGATTCTGCCGTCCTGCTTCCTGTGTTGCTCCCTCCTGGCTGCACTGCTCCACAGTCAGATGTCTGCTCACCTTCCCTCTGCTGGCACCCGCTGATGGACGTCCTCTCTTCACCAGCACCTCAGGACTCAGCCACTCCGGTGGCCTGGATGGTCTTGCCAGCCTAGCCGTAGGCCGGATCACCGCCTCCTCCGTCTGCTCCACACCTCCTGGTACCGCACCGGCCGCCTGCAGCTGGGCCAGCAACCACTCTGGCCTGTGCTCCCTGGCCACAGCTGCAGCCGCCGTAATCAGCTCCCGAAGGCTCTCCATGGGCCTGTGAACATGTCCGGATGTGATGAAGTGGGAAGGAGTAACAAGCTTCTTCCCACCGTCAGGTCCGGATGCGAAGAGGCGGTTCACTTCCTGTCTTGCCTATTTCAGCTTATCTGAGAGCTCCACCCCCACCATCATCCTTCTGGTTCCACTTCCCTGCTACAAGGTCAAATGTCCCTCCCCCTATACGCTCCCGGGCCTCTCTTTACAAACATAAACTGACAACAAACATTAAACACAAATTTAACACTCCAGACTACAAATCAGATTGAGCTTGCATTCTGTTGGCTGTTCCGATCAGCCAATAGAATGCGAGCTTAATCTGATTGGCTGATTGGATCAGCCAATCCGATTCAACTTGAATCTGATTGGCTGATTCAATCAGCCAATCAGATTTTTCCTACCTTAATTCCGATCGGCTGATAGAATCCTATCAGCCAATCGGAATTCGAGGGACGCCATCTTGGATGACATCACTTAAAGGAACCTTCATTCGTCGGGAGTCACCAGAAGAAGAGGATGGATCCGCGTCGGCTGCTTCAAGATGGTCCCGCTCCGCGCCGGGTGGAAGAAGATAGAAGATGCCGCCTGGATGAAGATGTCTACCGGTCCGGATGTCCTCTTCTTGCCGGATAGGATGAAGACTTCGGACCCTCTTCTGGACCTCTTCTTGCCGGATAGGATGAAGACTTCGGACCCTCTTCTGGACGGATCGGTGATACCCGGTGTGGTGAAGATAAGGTAGGGAGATCTTCAGGGGCTTAGTGTTAGGTTTTTTAAGGGGTGTTTGGGTTAGATTAGGGGTATGTGGGTGGTGGGTTGTAATGTTGGGGTGGGTATTGTATGTTTATTTAAATGCAAAAGAGCTGTTTTCTTTGGGGCATGCCTCGCAAAAGGACCTTTTAAGGGCTGGTAAGGTAAAAGAGCTGTTAACTTTTTATTTTAGAATAGGGTAGGGCATTTTTTTATTTTGGGGGGCTTTGTTATTTTTTTAGGGGACTTAGAGTAGGTGTAGTTAGTTTAAAATTCTTCTTTTTTTATTTTTTGTAATTTAGTGTTTTGTTTTGTTTTGTAATTTAGTTTAGTTGATTTAATTGTAGATAATTGTAGATAGTTTAGTTAATTAATTTATTGATAGTGTAGTGTTAGGTTTAATTGTAACTTAGGTTAGGATTTATTTTACAGGTAATTTTGTAATTATTTTAACTAGGTAGCTATTAAATAGTTATTAACTATTTAATAGCTATTGTACCTAGTTAAAGTAAATACAAAGTTGCCTGTAAAATAAATATAAATCCTAAAATAGCTACAATATAATTATTATTTATATTGTAGCTATATTAGGGTTTATTTTACAGGTAAGTATTTAGCTTTAAATAGGATTAATTTATTTAATAAGAGTTAATTTATTTAGTTAGATAAAAATTATATTTAACTTAGGGGGGTGTTAGGGTTAGGGTTAGACTTAGCTTTAGGGGTTAATACATTTATTAGAGTAGCGGCGAGGTCCGGTCGGCAGATTAGGGGTTAATACTTGACGTTAGGTGTCGATGATGTTAGGGAGGGCAGATTAGGGGTTAATACTATTTATTATAGGGTTTTTGAGGCGGGAGTGAGGCGGTTTAGGGGTTAATACATTTATTAGAGTGGCGGCGAGGTCCGGTCGGCAGATTAGGGGTTAATAAGTGTAGGTAGGTAGCGGCGACATTGGGGGGGCAGATTAGGGGTTAATAAATATAATATAGGGGTCGGCGATGTTAGGGGCAGCAGATTAGGGGTACATAGGGATAATGTAGGTTGCGGCGGTGTGCGGTCGGCAGATTAGGAGTTAAAAATTTTTTTTAGAGTGGCGGTGATGCGGGGGGGACCTCGGTTTAGGGGTACATAGGTAGTTTATGGGTGTTAGTGTACTTTAGAGCACAGTAGTTAGGAGCTTTTTGAACCGGCGTTAGCCCATAAAGCTCTTAACTCCTGACTTTTTTCTGCGGCTGGAGTCTTGTCGTTAGAGTTCTAACGCTCACTTCAGCTAAGACTCTAAATACCAGCGTTAGAAAGATCCCATTGAAAAGATAGGATACGCAATTGACGTAAGGGGATCTGCCGGATGGAAAAGTTGTGGCTGGAAAGTGAGCGTTAGACCCTTTCCTGACTGACTCTAAATACCAGCGGGCGGCCAAAACCAGCTTTAGGACCCCCTAACGCTGGTTTGGATGGCTAACGCAGAACTCTAAATCTAGGTGTATATATGTTACCATTTACAATCATATGGCCTACAGCTGCAGTCTTTATTGCAGCTACATAGTTATTGTAACTTACACATTCACAGCTTAACATATTTCTGCCGTCTTTGTGTCTATATAATTTAGCTCAATCACTGGCTTACTTTGTCACTTTCTTAGTAAATAAATAGTTAATAACTAGCCAAACAATTCCAAACACACATCACTAATTAAATTTGTCTTGTTTTAAGACACATTATAGATTTGCAACCAATAAATAAGTTTCTTTCCCTCACTAACTTTTTAGATAGTATTCATGAATGGACTGAATGTCTTTAGCAATCAATACGCCCCTTTCCCAACATGTCATTTTCTATGGTCATGTGATGACTAACACACCCTCCTCTCTTACGGAGCCTTCAGTGAAGCTCTGTAAATATCTGTATCTAGGAGTCTTTTTTAACACCCTTATTAGCACTAATATGCACCTTTTCCACACCCTTTTATATATATATATATATATATATATAGATATTATATTTTTTTTATTATTTTTTTTTGACATGCCATTTATTCACAGGTCTCTAATAATGCAGGAGATACAAAGGTTATTAAGGATCCACTATTTTCGATCTTAAATGATCTGATGTAAATATCTAGTAAGATATGGTTCACACCTTTCACCTTTATGGCTAATTCTAGGACTGGGCGATTAACCTCATATGCGGTATTAAACCGTGATTAACCGCCGTGATTTAAAAATCGCAAGAGTTCACAGTTTTTATGGGGGGTGGGGCCTGGGGGGGACATCACGTCACGACGATCGTGCCGTGTGAAGACAATGGAAGGAGCCGGTCCCGGACCACCGGTAACTGAGTGACATGTTCTGGCCTGGCCAAACATATAGCAAGGCAGAGGAGCCGTGAACACACAGCAGTTAGCAGCAGTTAAAAGAGGGGGCACTGCGGGGCATAGAAGAAGGAGATACTTGCTCAAGGTGGGGTTGGTTGCTCACTCAGGCGAGCTGGAAGCTGCAGGCAAGCAAGTAAGAAACTTACACTACAGGCTGAACAAGGCAGCGATCTGACTGCACTGCCACTGTCTGTAGGGTTATAAATCTAAAGTAAACAAGCTCCGGGGAGAGGGAATGAGGCTCCATGGAAGTGAAAGCAGTCTGAATAACAGATGTGGCACTGCCCTGGCATATACTTATACCTGGAGATTTATACAATAAAATATTTGTTTTTATTTTCATACATCTACACAGTAAGTAAAAAACATTTAATGGCTAATGCTTCACATACTTACAGTATATATGTAATCTAGGTGTTTGAAAATAAAAACAAATATTTTATTGAATAAATCTCCAGGAATAAGTATATGCATCAAGTTATTCAGAGTGCTTTCACTTCCACTGAGCCTGTCTCCCCCCCCCTCCCTCTCTCCCCTCCCCTCTCCCCAGAGCTTGTTTAGAAAATTAAGGTGTTTTAGTCATTTTTAATAAAATCATGATAAAAAACGCAAACCGCGTATTGTTGGGTCGAAAATCGCGATTTTCATTTTTGCCCATATCGCCCAGCCCTAGCTAATTCACTGTAGTATATATTGTTGTATTCTACACAATCTAAGTTTTCTCTTTTCTTTTCCTTTTTCCTTTTTCTTTTTGTGTCTGTGTTTTGGTGAATCACATTAATGGCTGCACTTCAGTTCACACGCCTCCTTTTTCCTGACGTCATTAGTAGCAAAGGTGTTTATATACAAGGAAACACTCGACATGGGATTTTTAAAATTGCTCAATAGTGATTATGAGTTTTTCTTTATACATATAAATATACACTGGATGTATGTAAACTTACACTAGATTGATCCTCACATAAACTGTTTGACTCTATCTATACAAATGAACAGGTGTAAGATACACACCCACTCTTATGATGGTAGTGATTGGTCCGTCCTTTACTCCCACTAGTGGGAGGTCCTATTAACATATGGTAGCATCTGGCTATATAAGTCAGTGATTTTAATATGATTAATATGCCAGATGAAACAGCAATAGCGCCAAAAAAACGTGTTGCAATATTACATGATTCTAAATGGCTCTTTTATAAGAAAAGTTCTATGGTATGATTTTATTTTGGTGTTACCTTTTACAATAAACAATTTATTACGATACTATGAGCTGAACTTTTTATCTGAGCACCCTGCTACCATATGAGAGGGACGATCTCCACCTACTATCTGTGACCTAGTTCCAGTACCAAGAATCAGCTAGCTGGTTAGCTGTGATAACCAGAGTGCGCCTACAAGCACATTGGTGTGCTTTTCGCAAATGTAAATACCCTGTGCTTGCTCTTTCGATGCTGCTATTGTGAACCTACTGATATGCACATTTTGGTGCCTCTCTTTGTTTTTGATTTTGTCTAGAGTTGCTAACCAGTGAGTGCAAGCCTGCTTTGCTTGTTTACTATGGTAATCTGCATGCACCCTGGCAATTCAACTATGAAGTGAGAGTGCTATCCTGCTGTGTATCTTTTATATATATATATATATATATATATATATATATACACACACACCTTACGTGCACTAGTATTACTCAGTTGAGCGCAAATATCGCAATATTTTGCACTCAATTTATAATCTAGGCCACAGGCTGTGCTAGGAATAGCACACAATCTGATATTATAAGTCAATGGTAGAAAAGGTTTACTAGAGAATGTTCAATCAACATTTCTTTAGCACATCTTATACTTTCAATGGATAGTGCAGGACATGCTATCATCACTCAAACACAACACCTAACAGTGTTGAAAAAGTTTGCACTCTGTAGAACTAATGAATAGTGTTATAAAAACATGTATAATATATATAAAAAAGTATTTCACACACAATCATATATATATATATACACACACACATACAGTATATACTATTTATATACATTTATTTACACACACATACATGTTAGGTAAAATAATGGTTTATTATTTTTAATTATGTGTTAACAATGATTATATATATATTATATAGGTGTTGGACTGGGAAGTGCTCAAAAGTTTATATAGTGTATGTATATGTGTAAATTTGCCAAGGATTCTAAGCCAAGCCCTAAAAGGTTTTTTAAGTACATAAATGGCAAAAATCTATGAAGGACAATATTGCTACATTAATATGTGTGGAGGGTAGCATGATTAACAGGAGAAGGCTAAGGTACCAATTCTTTATGCTTAATCATGCATAAATTAATACAAACACAGCAAATTAAATATCCTTTGCGTAGCTCCACCCCTTGTGACATCATATATTTAACTCCAACATGTCAGATACCTTTTTCATTTAAAGTGACATTATAAAAATGTAAAAGTTATCTGACATGTTGGAGTTAAATATATGATGTTACAAGGGGTGGAGTTATATGAAGGATATTTAAGTAAGCTGTGTTTGTATTAATTTATGCATGATTAAGGACTACTTGGTCCAAAATGTTGTGTTTGTTTTGTTGCACTCAAAAATGCAGCAGCACCACTTGTAATCTTCAAATAAATCTTTATTTTCACATGGTGGGAGCAGGTTTGGGTTATGTACCCTTAATCATGTTCATACAATGTGTGTACACCTATGCCTACTTAAAAATACCAATAATCTGGTAAAGCCACACCTCTTTAATTAACACTTTATTTACATTCACTTTCTTATCCATACTGACCTCTAGTGGTCTATACCTACAAAAATACAAAGCTATAAAATTTAAAACACATCAACACAGATGTTGTCAGCAAAGATCTAATCTCCAGAATAACAAGGATAATGTCTAATGAAAGACCTTAAATCACAACCCTCAAATTAATATTTAATATTAATTTTTACTATTTACATAAATACACTTAAATCCAGTTCCCTATTCATTCCTTTAGGAATTAATGCATCTAATTTATTAGTCCAAAAAGCCTCATGTTTTTTAAGGAGCAATTCTCTATTACCACCACGCCTAGGTACTGGTATATAATCTATCACCTGAAATCTCAATTGAGAGATGGTGTGGCCCTTATTCAAAAAGTGATGGGCTACCGAGGCATTAAAGTCATTGGTTCTGGGGGGGCGGAGCCAACCCCGGGAGAAGCCAGTCGCACTTAGATTGAGCTCCTCTAGCAAATTATCTAAAACCCTGCAAAAAATCCCTTTTTATTGTTTTGTTTTACTAATTTCTTCTCCTAAAACTTTTCCCACCTTCCTTACAAGACCCTGGCATAACGACAAGTGAGGGGAACAATTGAGTATTGGCTGAACATATGCAGCCTTAAGAGCCCGTGACATTTTATAGGGGCAAATTCAATCCGGAGCCCAACAAAAATAGCGGAGCCTATTCCCGCTAACACACTTCACCTCTAAACAGACTCCGGTGCTCCACATCGTAGCACTAAAAGGAAGAGCCTTATCGCAGCCCAGCAGTTACCCGCAGCACGGAGGAGACGCCATCTTGGCTCTTTGCCATAAACCACGCGGTCAGTGCAGCAATCCGCTTGCGTCTCAGTGTCTCCCCTACATCCTTGCTGGACAACTGTTATATTCATACCGCAAGGAGATCATCTCACGCAGAGGCAGGCAAATAAAAAGGTGAGCCACCGACAGTGAATATAAGCATTGCAGCCACGCTCTCAAACACCTATTAACTTCAAAAAGGCTCAGACTGGGCTTGATACTTTTACACTGATCTCAGAGTGCACCGCTACAGCTAATAAAAGGGAAACTGACAAATTACATTGAGCCTCAAGTTAAGAGTCAAGCAGAGGCCCTGAGTAACACTTGTGCCTTATAAACACTTAGGCATATATACCCATTTGCCAGGGCGGGATATATCTGAAAGGCCTGCATTTCATTAACATCTTTCTCACAGGAAAGTTGTGAATTTTGTTGTTGAACATTCCTATCTATACCACAAGCCATTGTTTAAGGCCTTGCAGGGAAGGACAGCAGAGGGTTTGTTTATTAGTGCTTTGCAGCATCTGGAACAGGGATACTGTCTTGATATAAAACGACTTTCTACAATACCACCATTGCCTGCATATGATACTCCATTCTTATAAAAACCCTAACTCTGCAACCATGAAATAAACTCCCTGTACTTGGTCGCAGGAAACCCACCTTAACATCAGTGTTCCACACTTTCTGATACTACTTATCTCCTGAAGTAAGGGGAATTGTTTTTAAGGAAAGGATTAGGAAGCTTATTTGTTGCAATTTAAAGTGAGCACATATATTCTACGGTGCAGACTGTGACATACCAACTACAAATAACCATGTCACAATCCCAAAGGAAGAAAAATAAACCACCATTCCCACAAAAAAAGACAGCCATGGATCATTTTAATCCAGTGTTACCGGAACAACATAATATTCTAGAGCCCCCTGACTCACCTAGCTCTGATTCCTCAGAATTCCCTATGTCAGCTTTAAAAAATATCCAACAAGGTTCTGGAGAGGCTGTGACGCCTACCTTCATACTAGATTCTTTAAAAAGCATGTTGGACGATCATCACTCCTCCTTTGCAGCAAAGCTATCTGCCTCAACGGCGGAACTCAAGAAAGAAATTTCATCCACTAATGAGCGCATTGACATGCTCAAGAGACGCTGTGAGGATCTAGCTACTGAACAATCTACCTGCATGACGTATGCTCAAAATCTATCTGAATACATGGACTCAGTTGAGGACAAGATTGCAGACCTTGAGGACAGGTCCCGGCGCAACAACCTAAGGATCCGGGGGGTGCCGGAATCTGTTACTTCCAATGATCTGCAGCCCTTCCTGAAAGATCTATTCCAACAGCTGGCTCCAATATCTTCAGAGTCTGAGAATTTGATAGATAGAGCTCACCGCTCCCTTAGACCCAAGGGCCTATCAGAAGATCAACCACGTGATGTTATCGTACGACTTCACTACTTCACGTATAAAGAGAGAGTGCAGAGAGCACATTTCCAGAAGCCTACACTTCCAGAGAAATTCCGCAATCTGCAGATCTTTCCAGACCTCTCCGCCAGAACTCTTCAACAGAGAAGAACGTATACAGATGTCACTTCTGTGCTAAGACAGAAGAATATTCGATATAGATGGGGATACCCGATCAAGCTATTGGTGTTCAGAGAAAACCAAACATTCACCATCCACAATGTTAAACAGGGCTTAGCTCTCCTTAAATCTTGGAACTTAACCTCTACATCTGATGATGCCAATGCCAGCCCGCCTTATCAATCTCGACAATTAAATGCCAGAGCAGCTGAGTGGTCATCTCCGTTACCTAGAAGAACATCTCCTGTACCTAGAAGATCTGCCCCAAAGGACACTTAAATTGTACTCAGTTAGATTGCTCCCTAATTCCTTTTGTAGGACCGTTCTGTTTGCAATGGGTAACTAACGTTATGGGACTGTCCTCCTAGACAACATTCTTGTCTGGATTCTACAGTAAATCCCAAGATGACGCTTCGCAGATGGACTGATAAGTATTTGTTAATTTTGGTATTGTTCTTAATTGTTATATGATGTTTCTTTACCAATTCAACTTACTGCACAGTTAGGTGAGCCCATCTTGACCCCTCATATGTTCGCAATCACATTCTATATAGTACCTAGCGAGATAGACATCACACTCACTACTGGTACTCAGTGAGTTCATAGTTAACCTCTAGACAATACTGTTAGAATACGAACACTTCATCCATTGGAACCTCACTTTATTAAAACACTAGTTCAGAGACTTCCTAATCTCCATAAATTCACATAGTCACCTTGAAACTCTCACTCATTACCACATTCAGAATTCCCAAGGTATATCCATACATTACATTTCATCCTGATGATAGCGATGGGCTCACTTTGTTATTACTGTACTTTTTGGTATTTTTTCTCTGTTGTTTGCTTGGCCGAAACAAAGTCATAGCTGACCTTTCTGCATATGTTTTCATCACCCTTGGGAGAAGAACTGTGCCCATAGGGATGATCTTGACTAAAGAGCAGAAAACTTTGAACTGCAGATTGAGTTATTATGTTGAACTGTTTAAAAGGTTTGAATTTGTAAATGTTTATACAATTTTGCCATTTGGCTGCATACACGTTATTGTTAACAAGTACTGAGAATACCCTAATGTTTTTGTACCATTGGATTTCAACTAAATCATGAGTCGAGTAAAAAAAGGGCCATACTATTCATATACAATAGGAAGAGACATTTTTCTACATACATATTTTATATCTCACTTTACACCATATCTAACAGTGTAGACAGTGGAACCTACACCCCTATGGTGAAAACATATTATA
This sequence comes from Bombina bombina, assembly GCF_027579735.1. Lineage (NCBI taxonomy): Eukaryota > Metazoa > Chordata > Amphibia > Anura > Bombinatoridae > Bombina > Bombina bombina. The sequence continues at coordinate 163,985,950 of NC_069501.1, forward strand.
ACAATCTGGTAGATGATCAAGCTTTAATGATCTACAAGTCTATTCCCAATTAGCATAATGCTCATCTAAATTAACCTTCTCCATGCACAGTTGATCCCTTTAAGCATTTACTTTCTACATTTTTGCTGAAGAGAGTAGTTACCATTTACACAGTCCTACTTTCCTAGGCTTTAGCTCCATCTAAGGTGTACTCTCCATCTGTACTTTCATCCTTTTCCCTATGCAAACAGCTCACACCTCAAATATCTTAACCCCTTATAACTTCATGCTTATCTATTGAAATTATTTCCTTTCTGTCCCTTATCAAGAACACTGTAATACTTTACCCATGTGGTTTTAGACCACGTTCCATACTGACCATTGGTGGGCGATTCCTTGCGGCCACCCACCCTTATATATTCTCCAAATAAACACTTCCCTAATTAGAGTTTTAACTCTCTTTTGGCTGCGACTATCCTCCCGGAATCACATAAATGATAGGCACTTGGTGCCTTTACCTAGCTTATAAATATCCGCCCCCCCCCCCCCATAAAGTGCTCCTCTTTTAGTGGAGACTACCTAAGTGGTTTCTCTTGACTATACCGCAACCCTTACCTAGCTTTTCATATAACTTTTACCTCTGGTCGGGCTGACTCTGAACACTATATATTTTATACAGTTTGTATTTTATCTTTTCTCCCCTCTATCCCCTTTTTTTTTTTCTTCTCCCCTCCCCTTCCCTTCCTTCCTCTACCCTGACTTTCCTTTCACCCCATCCCTTTTAGGTCAGATCTTCATACAATATGGCACTATCAATCACTTCCCACAATGTAAGAGGTCTTAACACTTCTAGTAAACGAAGTAGGCTTTTACGCTTTCTTAATCACACAAAATCTAAAGTAGCATTTTTACAGGAGACCCACTGGGTGGCGGGCACCCCGATCCCCCTTAGGTTTAAACACTATCCAGTAGTTGAGACTGCATCCTTTACAAGCAAATCCAGAGGGGTGGCAATACTTATACACAAGAGTGTCTTATTTGAAAAACTAGAAGTTCATGCCGACCCACAAGGGCGATTTCTAATCTTAAAATGTAAACTTGAAGGTACTATATTTACACTCGCATCGTATTATGGACCTAATACTGGTCAGAATCAATCTCTTAGAAAGTTTTTACGGTTATTAGACCTTCATAAGAGTGGTAATCTTCTACTTGCCGGAGACTTTAACATGGTCATGGACACTCTCCTAGATAGGCATTCCTCCAGGATTAGAACTTATGAGCAATCCTCACTTAAGGTTGCAAGGCAATTTAATACCCTAATTACCCACTATAATTTATATGATATTTGGCGATCATTGCATCCTAATACCAGAGATTATTCATACTTTTCTGCAGTGCATAATTCCTACTCACGCATTGATTATGTTTTCTGTGAACCCTGGTTGCTGGATTCTATACAGTCGGCACAAATCCAAGATTGCTCTTGGTCAGACCACTCTCCCATACACATAACAGTAAGATTCCCTGCTTCCCCTACTACCAGACCTACTTGGAAGCTGCCTGAATTCCTGTTTGCAGAAATTGATAATGTCAATGTAATACAGGAGGAAATCAAACAATTCATAACTATTAATGATAATGGGGCAGTAAATGACCATTGTCTTTGGAGCTCTCTCAAGGCATATATTAGGGGTATATTTCTCAAACTAGCCTCCAAACACAAAAGAAAGCAGGGTGAGACATTTGCACAACTCCACATGAGACTAAGGTCCTTAATGCTTCAACACAAACAAACACTTGAGCCTAAAATCCTAACACAACTAGAAGAAGTGAAGGCACAAATCATCAATATTGAAAACACTAGATTACAGTGGCAGGTACAAAAATTTAAACAAATGTACTATGCCAAAGGAAATAAAGCTGATCGTATGTTGGCCAATAAATTAAAACAAAGAACGGCAGATGCTAGAATACCTTATTTAAAAACGCATAAAGGCCCGGTTCGTCTTCCCGCAGATATTGGGAGAGCATTTGCTGAATATTATCAAAGCCTTTATAACCTGAGAGATTCCCCTGAATGCTCTGCCCCTACATCTGAGTCAGTCAAAGCCTTTCTCGACCCGTTATCTCTTCCAACTCTTACGGAAGAACAGAAAGCATATATGGATGCTACCCTTTCGGAACGTGAGATAAAATTAGCTATTATATCATTAAAACATCACAAGGCTCCAGGGCCAGACGGTTTCACAGCAGTCTTTTATAAGCGTTTTTGCTCCCTCATTGTTCCACTACTTGCTAGAGTTTTCTCATTGGCAAGACACAAAGGATCTCTCCCCCCTGAGTTCCTAACGGCAACAATAGTAGCTATCCCAAAGCCGGGTAAGGACCCTAATACATGCGAAAACTTCCGTCCCATATCTCTCTTAAACCTGGACACAAAACTATTTGCTAAAGTGTTGGCAAATAGACTCAACTGCATCCTTCCCTCCCTAATAGACTGGGATCAGGTAGGATTCACACCAGGCAGAGAGGGGCCTGATAATACTCGGCGACTCTTAAACATATTCCTAGAGGCCAAGCGACAGAACATACCATGCACTACTCTGGCCCTCGACGCAGAGAAAGCCTTCGACCACGTAAATTGGTTGTATCTCTTTGAGGTCCTAAACAAATTTGGCTTTCCACCTTACTTTTTGACCGCTTTAAAGGCTCTCTACACATTCCCCTCTGCGTTTGTTAGAGGATTAGGGTTTGTGTCCCCTTCCTTTCCGATTACTAACGGCACAAGGCAAGGATGTCCCTTGTCTCCCCTGATTTTCGCACTAGCAATAGAACCACTGGCCGTGGCACTTCGTTCCAATGATGACATTAAAGGGGTAAACATAACTGGGTCTATACAGAAAGTTGCTTTGTTTGCTGATCATCTCACAGTAATTTTAAGTGATCCTACACATTCCCTCCCAGTACTATTTGACCTCCTTCAGCACTTTGGAACTGTTAGCTACTACAAACTAAACGTGAATAAGACGGACGCCTATACACTCAACATTCCCGATAGGGAGTATCGTACGCTTAAACAGAAATACAGCTTCAATTGGTCGAAGCAGCGTCTTAAGCATTTGGGAGTCTTCCTCTCTGCCGACATTTCGACTATAGTCGAGTCTAATTTTTATCCCCTTCTTCATCACTTTCAGAAAGCTGTGAATCGCTGGGATATCCCTAGCATTTCGTGGCTGGGCAGGGTGACGGCCTTTAAAATGTCTCTCTTGCCCAAGCTCACATACCTGTTTCGTTCGCTGCGGATCCCTATCCCCAAATCTCTTATAGGGAAATTCCAACTTCTTTGTAACAAATTCATTTGGAAGAACAAACACCCGAGAGTAGCAACTAGAATTTTGCAACAGCCAATGTTGAGTGGGGATGCTAGCGCCCCTAACTTGGCATATTATCATGAAGCCTCTAGATTAGCACACATTCTTCCATGGAACTCTGATTCTTCCGAATGTAGATGGTGGAAGCTTGAACAAGCTTCCTTACCTCGCCCACTGACTTTGTCGGACCTGCTTTGGATCCCTAAGCACATTAGAGCAGCTTTTAACATCCAAAATATTATTGTTCTGTCAGCCTTAAAATTTTGGGACAAAATAAGATCACTTCCCCAAATAGCCCCTCACCCATCTCCAGCCCATACACTGTCAGGCCTCCTATCTGCTCTTCAAGATTCGCATCCCTCAGTATGGCATTCCCATGGAATCTTCAATATTCGGGACCTCTTTCCTGACAAACAGCTGATGAGCCTGACAACTTTCTGCTCCACGTTCCAGCCCTCACAGTTGTTACAGTTTGAATTTTGGAGGCTGAGAAGCTTATTAAATACGTGGGGATTCACAGCTCTACCATTGCGGGCCCCTACGAAGTGGGAATCGCGTTGGTGTACTGCAATAAAGATCCCTAAAGCACTATCGATATCCTACCAGGATATTCTCAATCCCCCCATTTACTTTAAATCTACTTACATTATCATGTGGAAAAGAGATTTTGGATTCCAAGGGGTCGATCCGATAAAAATCGTCGCCCGCAAAAGCTGGCGACGCCAATATTTGCGCGGGTTTGGTATCCTATATACGGCGTAACCTAGAAGTTACGCGCGTATATTTCTGCCGTCCCCCGTAGTTTTTTGGACCATAGGCAGGTATACCAAACCCGCGCAGTTTGGTATCCAATATACAGCGTAAGGACTTATGTGGCGAAAATGGAGAAATCTTACTCCATTTTCACCTCGCCACAAAAAGCAGCCGTAAGAAGCCTTACTCTGACTATTGGAGCCCTTAACTCTCTAAACTAGCTGCTAAATAAACCTAACACCTAACGCATGCGCAATGTCTATCTAACTGTCAACCGCGATCTGCTAAATAAAACCTAACACCTAACGCATGCGCAATGTCTATCTACCTGTCAACCGCGATCCCCCGCCGCAATCCCTAATAAAGTATTTAACCCCTAAACCGCCGCCATCTACATAAACTAACCCCCTACTGTGAGCCCCTAAAACCACCGCCATCTACCTGATCTATCCCCTAATCTGACCCCTTACACCGCCGCCAGCTATATTAATATTATTAACCCCTAATCTAATATCCATAAAGTAATAAACTCTATTACCAGCCCTTAAAAGGGCCTTTTGCGGGGCTTTGCCCCAAAGTTAACAGCTCTTTTGCCCTATAACCTGCCCTCCCTACACAGCCGCACCTATATTAATGGTATTAACCCCTAATATAAGCCCCTTACACCGCCGCCATCTATATTAAAATTATTAACCCCTAATTTAATCTACCTACCCCGCCGCCAGCTATATTATCTATATTAACCCTAAGTATATTATAGTTAATATAGTTATTACATTATATATATTAACTATATTAACCCTAATTATATTAGGGTTAATATATTAATATAGTTACTATAGTATTTATATTAACTATATTAACTCTATCTAACCCTAACACCCCTAACTAAATTCTTATTAAATAAATCTAATTTATATTATAAACTAAAATATTCCTATTTAAATCTAAATACTTACCTATAAAATAAACCCTAAGATAGCTACAATATAATTAATAATTACATTGTAGCTATGTTAGGGTTTATATTTATTTTACAGGTAAATTGTTAATTATTTTAACTAGGTATAATAGCTATTAAATAGTTATTACCTATTTAATAGCTACCTAGTTAAAATAATTACCCAATTACCTGTAAAATAAATCCTAACCTAAGTTACAAATACACCTACACTATCAATAAATTAAATAAACTACAAATATCTATCTAAAAATACAATTAAACTAAACTAAACTAAATTACAAAAAAAAACAAACACTAAATTACAAAAAATAAAAAAAAGATTACAAGATTTTTAAGCTAATTACACCTATTCTAAGCTCCCAAATAAAATAATAAAGCCCCCCAAAATAAAAAAATTTCCCTACCCTATTCTAAATTAAAAAAAGTTCAAAGCTCTTTTACCTTACCAGCCCTTAAAAGGGCCTTTTGTGGGGGCATGCCCCAAAGAAAACTGCTCTTTTGCCTGAAAAAAAAACACAATACCACCCCCAACATTTACAACCCACCACCCACATACCCCTAATCTAACCCAAACCCCCCTTAAATAAACCTAACACTACCCCCCTGAAGATCTCCCTACCTTGTCTTCACCACACCGGGCCGAACTCCTCATCCGATCCGGGCGATGTCTTTATCCAAGCGGCAGCAAAGTCTTCTTCTATCCGGCAGCATCTTCCATTAAACGGCATCTTCAATCTTCATTCGTCGCTCCTCCGACGCGGAGCATCCATCCTGGCCGACGACTGTACGACGAATGAGGTACTTTTAAATGACGTCATCCAAGATGGCGTCCGTCGAATTCCGATTGGCTGATAGGATTCTATCAGCCAATCGGAATTAAGGTAGAAAAATCTGATTGGCTGATTGAATCAGCCAATCAGATTCAAGTTCAATCCGATTGGCTGAACCAATCAGCCAATCAGATTGAACTTGAATCTGATTGGCTGATTCAATCAGCCAATCAGATTTTTCTACCTTAATTCCGATTGGCTGATAGAATCCTATCAGCCAATCGGAATTCAACGGACGCCATCTTGGATGACGTCATTTAACGGTACCTTATTCATCGTTCAGTCATCGGCCGGGATGGATGCTCCGCGTCGGAGGAGCGACGAATGAAGATTGAAGATGCCGTTTGATGGAAGATACTGCCGGATAGAAGAAGACTTTGCTGCCGCTTGGATAAAGACATCGCCCGGATCGGATGAGGAGTTTGGCCCGGTGTGGTGAAGACAAGGTAGGGAGATCTTCAGGGGGGTAGTGTTAGGTTTATTTAAGGGGGGTTTGGGTTAGATTAGGGGTATGTGGGTGGTGGGTTGTAATGTTGGGGGGTGGTATTGTGTTTTTTTTTTTCAGGCCAAAGAGCAGTTTTCTTTGGGGCATGCCCCCACAAAAGGCCCTTTTAAGGGCTGGTAAGGTAAAAGAGCTTTCAACTTTTTTTAATTTAGAATAGGGTAGGGAAATTTTTTTATTTTGGGGGGCTTTAATATTTTATTAGGGGGCTTAGAATAGGTGTAATTAGCTTAAAAATCTTGTAATCTTTTTTTTATTTTTTGTAATTTAGTGTTTGGTTTTTTTTGTAATTTAGTTTAGGTTATTTAATTGTATTTTTAGATAGATATTTGTAGTTTATTTAATTTATTGATAGTGTAGGTGTATTTGTAACTTAGGTTAGGATTTATTTTACAGGTAATTGGGTAATTATTTTAACTAGGTAGCTATTAAATAGTTAATAACTATTTAATTGCTATTATATCTAGTTAAAATAATTAACAATTTACCTGTAAAATAAATATAAACCCTAATGTAATTATTAATTATATTGTAGCTATCTTAGGGTTTATTTTATAGGTAAGTATTTAGTTTTAAATAGGAATATTTTAATTAATAATATTAATATTAGATTTATTTTAATAAGAGTTTAGTTAGGATGTTAGAGTTAGATAGGGTTATTATACTTAATATATATATATATATATATATATATATATATAATATAATAACGATATTAACTATATTAACCCTAATATAATTAGGGTTAATATAGTTAATATAGCTGGCGGCGGTGTAGGGGGATTAGATTAGGGGTTAATACATTTATTATAGGTGGCCGCGGTGTAGGGGGATGTAGATTAGGGGTTAATGTGTTTAATATAGGTGGCGGCGGTGTAGGGGGATTAGATTAGGGGTTAATACATTTATTATAGGTGGCCGCGGTGTAGGGGGATGTAGATTGTAGGCAAAAGAGCAGTTTACTTTGTGACAAAGCCCCGACAAAAGCCCTTTTAAGGGCTGGCAAAAGAGCTGATTTCTATGGGGCATGCCCCGCAAAAAGCCCTTTTAAGGGCTGGCAAAAGAGCTGTTACTTTGGGGCAATGCCACGCAAAAAGCCCTTTTCAGGGCTATTTGTAGAGTTAGACTTAGGTTTAGTGGTAGGGATAGTTTAGTATTTTAGGGGTTAAATAATTTAATATAGATGGCGGTGGGGTAGGGGATTAGATTAGGGGTTAATAATTTTAAAATAGATAGCGGCAGGTTAGGGGCTCACTTTAGGGGGTAGGTAAGGTAGATGGCGGCGGTGTTAGGGGCTCACTTTAGGGGGTTATAGATTTAATATAGCTGGCGGCGGTTTAGGGGTTAATAACTTTATTAGGTAGCGGCGGGCTCCGGGAGCGGCGGTTTAGGGGTTAATACATTTTTTATTGTTAGTGAGGGGGGATAGCGGATAGAGGGTTAGATGTGTCGGGCTATGTTAGGGAGGCGTGTTAGACAGTGCGGGTGATTTAGACTTTAGTCAGGTTTTGTAGGCGCCGGCAGTTTCTAACGTGCCGTAAGTCACTGGCGACGCCAGAAATTTGTACCTACGCAGATTTCTGGACATCGCTGGTTTATCCGACTTACGGCACTTTAGCATCTGACGGCGCCGTATATGGGATAGCTCGAGTTGCGAGCTGAAACTGCGGGCGATGCGGGTTCCCTCGCTTGCGCCGCAAACTACGCCGTTTATCGGATTGCGCCCCAAGCCTCTCAGGAAGAGTGGTCCAAAGCTGTAACTGTGACCAAACGGGCCCTACACTGTGTCACGCTGCTGGAATTATACCTCAAGATATGCATGCAATGGCACATCACTCCATTGCGACTTTTTAAAATATCCCCGGTGAATTCTCCGCTTTGCTGGAGAGGCTGTGGACAGGTAGGGTCGCCGGCACACATATGGTGGGCATGCCCTGTCTTACAGCCCTTATGGGCCATGCTCTCACACAGATGCTCCTTAGTGAACCCGAACCTCTGGTGAACTCCACAGAAAGCATTGTTTCATCTTGGGGTGGGGCTTCCCCTCTCCCCGGTGGGTCTCCTTAGCATTTATCTACTGATGGCCATTAAGCTTATAATTGCACGTAAATGGAAACAACCCACTATTCCCAATTGGCAAGACTTGATTAAAATTATGGATTATCTGGAGGTTATGGAAAGCCCCATATTCACCTCAAATAATAAGATCTCCTTGCATTGTCAAACATGGGAACTCTGGAGGAAAATTAAGTCCCCTTCCATTTAAATAGTATCAACGAGTCAAATAGATCATCTGTTCTTCTTATCCTCTCAGCCTTATCTCCCATTCCGCTGACTCTCTCCTGCTATCCTCTTGATCCCCCCCCTTTTTTTTTTTTTTTCTGTTGTTCTCTCCCCCTTCTCTTTTTCTTCACTAGTGTTCGGGGTCCTCCCTCTACAATATGATAGAGTCATTATATATCCTACTTATTAGAACTCAAACTTTCATGCACATACTTAAACATTATTACTTATCAATATCTGATTCGCACACCATAATTATAGCTTCTCACATCAATATGAACACACCTAGCAGCCCTAAAAATATTAATGGTCATTGTCTTTATGTGCTTAGTGTTGGATCACAATGTATATCTATGTAAAAATATTTTTGAGGTTTTTTTACATACACTATGTTATGTTACTTAATCAAAAACAAAAACTGAGGAATACTGTAATATTGACATGCCCTGTATGTATTTGATTGTTCTTTGTTATATTATTTGCATAACCTCAATAAAAAAAAAAAACATTTAAAAAAAAAAAGTCATTGGTTCTAATATTTGATTTATGTTGAATAATTCTGTCCCTGACCCTCTGGGTCATCTCACCAATATAAATTATACCACAAGGACACTTAATGAGATAGATTACAAAGTTGGCATTGCAATTATAATATCCCTTAATCCTGAATTTCTGTGCTTTTAGGGGATGGATAAATAGATCTCCTTTAATCATGTTGTTGCAATTAGAACAATTAAGGCAAGGAAACAACCATTATTCTCTGAGGTAATAAACGCTTGTTTACATTTCTTACTACTGCCCACATCTGCTTTAATAATCCTATCCCTTAAACTAGGGAGTCTAGTATAGGCTGGCATGGGGGGCTGATGAAATGCTCGCACCTCTGGATTGCATTCCTTTAGGATATGCCAATGCTTCTTTACTATGTTTGTACTTTTGGACTACAGGCAGTGTACTGTGAAGTAAAGACTATCCTGTCAGGGTCATTTTTCCTCTGCAAACTCTCATTATTAACCCTTCTCTTTGGTGATTTCAAAACTTTCTCAATCACTTCTTGAATCATTGTACGGGTATAACCTCACTCCACAAATCTAGTCCCCATCTCCTTTAATCTCCTAATAGCCAGAGTATCATCTTTTACAATTCGTCTCGCTCTAAGCATCTGGCTAAATGGTAATGATTTAATCAGAGCAGGGGCATGGGCACTAGAAAAATGTAAAAGACTGTTCCTATATATATATATTTCCTGTACAAATCTGTTTTTAACAGGGCACCATCTTTAAACACCTTAGTATCAAGGAACTTTATTGATTCCTCACTCCAAGATAATGTAAATGTAATACTTTTTGAGGCAGTATTTAATTCTAGCACAAACTACTGGAGGGAGCCAACGTCAACCCACCAAATGCTGAAAATATTTTCTATGTAGCGCCACCAAGTGGTGCCACACAGAAGAAAAAGTTTACTTTCGTATACAAATCTTTCCTCAAAGATATTCATAAAAATATTTCCATAGGTAAGGGTGACATTGGACCCCATAGCCGTTCCCTGTTTTTGTACATAATATGTATCTTCAAAGAGAAAATAGTTACAATATAATATTATCTCATAAGCTCAACTATAAATTGTTGGTGTGCTAAACTAAATCTATTACTCCTAGAAATAACATATTCAATAACATCCAGGCCACTAGTGTGGGGTATCGAAGTGTAGAGGCTTACAATATCCAAACTGTACAAATGCATTTATCCATAATACCAGACAAACCCTCAATCTTTTCCAGAAAATCATTAGTGTCTTTAATAAAAGACATACGCCTAGATTTAGAGTTTTGTCGGTAAAGACCTGCGGTGCTAACAAGGCTTTTTTTTCCAGCGCACCCTTAAGACAATGATGGTATTACGTGTTGTCTGAATGGCTGCGTTAGCCTCAGAAAAGGGAGCGTTGAGCATAATTTAGCTCCACTTCCACCCTCAATACCAGCGTTGCTTACAGTAGCGGTAAGCTGGAAAAATATGCTCGTGCACGATATCCCCATAAGAAACAATAGGGCTGAGTTGGCTGAAAAAATCCTAACACCTGCAAAAAAGCAGCGTTCAGCTCCTAACGCAGCCCCATTGTTTCCTATGGGGAAACACTTTCTAAGTCTACACCTAACACCCTAACATGTACCCCGAGTCTAAACACCCCTAACCTTACACTTATTAACCCCTAATCTGCCACCCCCGACATCCTCGCCACCTGCATTATATTATTAACCCCTAATCTGCCGCTCCGGACACCGCCGCAACCTACATTATAGCTATGAACCCCTAATCTGCTGCCCCTAATATCGCCGACACCTATATCATATTTATTACCCCCGAATCTGCCCCCCCCACGTCGCCACCACCTACCTACACTTATTAACCCCTAATCTGCCCTCCCTAACATCGCCGCCACCTACCTACAATTATTAACCCCTAATCTGCTGCCCCCAACGTCGCCACTACTATAATAAAGTTATTAACCCCTAAACCTAAGTCTAACCCTAACACCCCCCTAACTTAAATATAATTTAAATTAAACGAACTAAATTTACTATCATTAAATAAATTAAACCTATTTAAAACTAAATACTTACCTATAAAATAAACCCTAATATAGCTACAATATGACTAATACTTACATTGTAGCTATTTTAGGATTTATATTTATTTTACAGGCAACTTTGTATTTATTTTAACTAGGTACAATAGTTGTTAAATAGTTAATAACTATTTAATAGCTACCTAGTTAAAATAATTAGAACATTACCTGTAAAATAAATCCTAACCTAAGTTACAAATACACCTAACACTACAATATCAATAAATTAATTAAATAAACTACAATTATCTCAACTAAAATGCAATCAAATAAACTAAACTATAGTGCAAAAAAACCCCACTAAATTACAAAAGATAAAAAAATTACAAGAAGTTTAAACTAATTATACCTAATCTAAGCCCCCTAATAAAATAAAAAAGCCCCCAAAATAATAAAATGCCCTACTCTATCCTAAATTACAAAGTAATCAGCTCTTTTACCAGCTCTTAAAAGGGCTTTTTGCAGGGCATTGCTCCAAAGTAATCAACTCTTTTACCTGTAAATAAAAATACAATCCCCCCCAACATTACAATAACGTACCATCTTGGATGACGTCATTTGAAGGAACCTTTATTCGGACTTAGGACATCGTACGAAGAGGATGGCTCCGCGTCGGATGGATTCAAGATGGCTCTGCTCCGCTCCGGTTGAATGAAGATTGAAGATGCAGCTTGGATGAAGACATCTGCCGCTCGGAGGACCTCTTCTGCCCCGATCTGATGAAGACTTCTGCCGCTCCGGATGTCCAATTCTGGCCTATCGGTGCCCGGCTGAGTGAACAAGGCTCCAGGTAGGGTGATCTTCAGGGGGGGTAGTGTTAGGTTTTTTAAGGGGGGATTGGGTGGGTTTTAGAGTAGGGGTATGTGGGTGGTGGGTTGTAATGTTGGGGGGGGATTGTATTTTTATTTACAGGTAAAAGAGCTGATTACTTTGGGGCAATGCCCCGCAAAAAGCCCTTTTAAGGGCTGGTAAAAGAGCTGATTACTTTGTAATTTAGGATAGGGTAGGGCATTTTATTATTTTCGGGGGCTTTCTTATTTTATTAGGGGGTTTAGATTAGGTGTAATTAGTTTAAACTTCTTGTAATATATTTTTATTTTTTGTAATTTAGTGTTTGTTTTTGTACTATAGTTTAGTTTATTTAATTGTTAATTGTAGTTAATTTATTTAATTAGTTTAATGATAGTGTAGTGTTAGGTGTATTTGTAACTTAGGTTAGGATTTATTTTACAGGTAATTTTGAAATTATTTTAACTAGGTAGCTATTAAATAGTTATTAACTATTTAATAGCTATTGTACCTAGTTAAAATAAATACAAAGTTGCCTGTAAAATAAATATAAATCCTAAAATAGCTACAATGTAATATAGTGTTATATTGTAGCTAGCTTAGGGTTTATTTTATAGGTAAGTATTTAGTTTAAAATAGGAATAATTTATTTAATGATAGTAAATTTAGTTTGTTTAATTTAAATTATATTTAACTTAGGGGGTGTTAGGGTTACAGTTAGACTTAGGTTTAGGGGTTAATAACTTTATTATAGTAGCAGCGACGTTGGGGGCTGGAGATTAGGGGTTAATAATTGTAGGTAGGTGGCGGCGATGTTAGGGAGGGCAGATTAGGGGTTAATAAAATTTATTATAGTGTTTGCGAGGCGGGAATGCGGCAGTTTTGGGGTTAATACATTTATTATATTGGCGGCGATGTCCGGTCTGCAGATTAGGGGTTAATAAGTATAGTAGGTGGTGGCGACATTGGAGGGGCAGATTAGGGGGTAATAAATATAATATAGGTGTCGGCGATGTTAGGGGCAGCAGATTAGGGGTTCATAGCTATAATGTAGGTTGCGGCGTTGTCCGGAGAGGCAGATTAGGGGTTAAAAAAATGTATTATAGGGTTTGTGATGTGGGGGGGCCTCGGTTTAGGGGTTCATAGGTAGTTTATGGGTGTATAGCACTGTAGTTAAGAGCTTTATGTTCCCGCATTAGGCCATAAAACTCTTAACTACAGACTTTTTTTGCGGTTGGAGTCTTGTCGGTAGAGGCTCTACCGCTCTCTTCTTCCAAGACTTGTAATACCAGCATTAGGCAAATCCAATAGAAAAGATAGGATACGCAATTTACGTAAGGGGATATGCGGTAGCCTCAAGTTGCGGAAAGAAAGTGAGCGGTAGACCCTTTCCTGCCTGACTCTAAATACCAGCCTTAGATAAAAAGCAGCGTTAGGACCCCTTAACTCAGCTTTTTAACCCTAAAGCAGAACTCTAAATCTAGGTGATAGATAGATTGGGATACAAATGGTCTCAAGAATTTGTCTAGTAAAAGATGGATCATAAGATAAGGGCATATAAACTTCAGATTTGGACAATTGTCCCCGAATTTCATCAATATAATACCCCCTATCTAAGATCACTTTAGCGCCACCCTTGTCAGCCTGTTTACAAATCAACCCCTCATCATCACACAATGCTTTTAGGGCTAAATTTTCTTTCTTAGACATATGTGATGTAAACTGCTGCCCTTTCTTATGTTGCTGTATTTTTAATGCATGTAGATCATGCCTGACCAATATCATAAACACATCTATACTATAATTATAGGCTGATGGTGTGAATGTGCTTTTATTTCTTAAACCCAAGCTTTTGATAGCCATTTCATTGGCCTTGTCAGTCCCAGTAACACTTTGTGCTCCCATCCCACAGTCAGCACTGGAAAAGTACGATTTTAACTTTAAACTTCTATTATTATTGAAGAGATCCTGTTCCAACTTGAACCGGTTACATCCCTCTTGTTTACAAAAAGAAAAACCATTTTCGAATACATTACATTGAGTCTCTTTGAGATGCGTACCAGAGATGTTTATGATCAATGTCTTTTCCCCTGACGAGTCCTCCTCTGGAACTCCTGAATCGACTGATTGTTCACAGGTTTTCCAGCAGTACCTCCTGACGCCCCATCTCCTCTGACATCTGATTCCCCAGATGATGACTCCGTGGTCATTTCGATGCTACTCACAGCCCTCTGTGTTCTCTGCTCGCGTCGGCGTGCAAACCCGGAAGTAGTATTCCTCATACTTCCGGTCGGGTCCCGGGTCCACCTATAAACAACTCCGGTCAGGTAACCTTGTTCATCTCTGTTGAACTTTGTTCTTTTTTTGTTTTCAAGCTCTTTCCTCATCTTTGCAATTTTAGTATTAATTTCTTTTAACGCTTTATCAACATCCAAGTCACCGGCTGAACTTCTAAGGCTTGCTTCAACCTCCTTAATTTCTGCAGACTGCACTTCAATGGCTTTTTGAAGATATTCAACCATGAGTACAATTAAAGGGATGGTAAACTCTTCAATATAACTTTTAAAAAAAGTTAAGATAATGCCATATTTTTTCTAAAAACCTCTTCATTTTTTTTAATACTTCTATTAATTTTTTTTTATTCATCTATTAGTTTATAGATTATGCTCCCCTGCCAGCCTCCCGCCTCTGTTTAATGTTTTCCCTTTTTTCTGCCCAATCAGAAGCTCAGCCATCTGGTCCTTTCAAGCATGCATAGTAACCACAGTCTGTCAGTGCTTATTACTTTTCTACATGAGTGGCACACAAAAAAAGAGGATTCCTAATTTACCTCAACTGATTGATGTTCATCAAAATTTAAAATTTTTGTAAATGCTCTTTTTTTCATGATCAAAGTGCATTTTTTTCCATTCTACTTTCATTTTTTTTATTTTAGACAAGCTGATTGGAGGTATGCGCTATTGTTATGATAAAAAGCACACATGAGTGCAGGATGTACAGTGGGCGGGACTGCTGTACATGTCAACCTGCTTGTAAAGCAATACATTTGGAGGGGAGGTGGCTAAGAAAAAAAATATTAGAAAGCGTTCATTTGTTGTGAGCGCATGACTCCTAGTGATGTGTACAGCAGGCGGGACTGCTGTACACATCACTTTACTTTTGAGGTGATGTTTTCAGAGGGAAAGAGATAATAAAAATAATTGATCACCTTCGCCTAATTGATTTTAATTGATGCAAATCGCTCTAATCATAGTGATGTGTACAGCGGGCGGGACTGCTGGACTCGTCAATTTACTTTGAAAGCAACATTTTCTGAGGGACCGAGGTAATAAAATTATGGGAATAGCTCTGCTAGTGATGTGCACAGCAGGCGGGACTGCTGTACATGTTTATAAGGTGCTGAGAAGCTACATTGATGGGCGGAGCCAAATAAGTGATTGACAGGAATTATAGGATACAAAAATAATGAATATATAATAATGTAAGATTTAAAAAAAATGCAATTTGTTTATAAAACATGAACTAAAACATTTGGTATATTTAATTAATAATACAATTTCCCATACATTTAAAAACAAATAGCATTTGCTTAAAATGTGCTCAAATTTGTTACAATATTCCTTGTTAATGGATAATAATGTGGGTCTTGTACCCATTCTCAAACCCCGTGGGATACGTTTAATTCTATAATATTCAGCCGGGGTTGATGCATGCAGCTGATATGACATATTTCTTTTAGCCAGTTTCTCATAGTTACCAACATTTATCTCAGCTTGGGGTGTTCTTAGGAAGTCACGAGAGCCCCTTACTAGGGTAGAAATCTGGGCCGATTCAACATCTGTGTATGCAAATACCCATGCTCCCTGGGTATCTTGAAGATCCTCCATGTGGGGTAAGTGCACAGATTATGTTATTTCTAGGAGTAATAGATTTACATTAGCACAACAACAATTTAAAGTTGAGCTTATGGAGATAATATTATATTGCAACTATTTTCTCTTTGAAGATACATATTATGTACAAAAACAGGGAATGGCTATGGGGTCCAACGTCACCACTACCTATGCAAATATTTTTATGAATATCTTTGAGGAAAGATTTCTGTACGAAAGTAAACTTTTTCTTCTGTGTGGCACCACTTGGTGGTGCTACATAGACAATAGTTTTGGCATTTGGTAGGGCGACGTTGGCTCCCTCCAGCAGTTTGTGCTGAAATTAAAAACTGCCTCAAAAAGTATAAAATGTATATTATCTTGGAGTGAGGAATCAATCAATTTCCTTGATACTAAGGTGTATAAAGATGGACCCCTGTTAAAAAATGGATTTGTACAGGAAAGATACAGATAGGAACAGTATTTTACATTTTTCTAGTGCCCATGCCCCTGCTCTGATTAAATCATTACCATTTAGCCAGATGCTTAGAGTGGGATGAATTGTAAAAATGATACTCTGGCTATTAGGAGATTAAAGGAGATGGGGACTAGATTTGTGGAGCGAGGTTATCCCCGTACAATGATTCAAGAAGTGATTGAGAAAATTTTGAAATCACCAAAGAAAAGGGTTAATAATGAGAATTTGCAGAGGAAAAATGACCCTGACAGGATGGTCTTTATTTCAGAGTACAATGCCTGTAGTACAAAAGTACAAAATATAGTAAAGAAGCATTGGCATATCCTAAGGGAATGCAATCCAGAGGTGTGAGCATTTCATCATTCCCCCATGACAGCCTATACTAGACTCCCTAGTTTAAGGGATAGGATAATAAAGCAGATGTGGGCAGTAGAAAGAAATGTAAACAAGGGTTTATTACCTCAGAGAATAATGGTTGTTTCCCTTGCCTTAATTGTTCTAATTGTAACAACATGATTAAAGGAGATCTATTTATCCATCCCCTAACAGGACAGAAATCCAGGATTAAGGGATATTATAATTGCAATGCCAACTTTGTAATCTATCTCATTAAGTGTCCTTGTGGTATAATTTATATTGGTGAGATGACCCACAGGGTCAGGGACAGAATTATTCAACATAAATCAAACATTAGAACCGATGAGTTAAATGCCCCGGTAGCCTATCACTTTTTGAATAAGGGCCACACCATCTCTCAATTGAGATTTCAGGTGATAGATTATATACCAGTACCTAGGCGTGGTGGTAATAGAGAATTGTTCCTTAAAAAAATGTGAGGCTTTTTGGATTAATAAATTAGATGTATTAATTCCTAAAGGAATGAATAGGGAACTGGATTTAAGTGTATTTATGTAAATAGTAAAAATTAATATTAAATATTAATTTGAGGGTTGTTATTTAAGGTCTTTCATTAGACATTATACTTGTTTTTCTGGAGATTAGATCTTTGCTGACAACATCTGTGTTGATGTGTTTTAAATTTTATAGCTTTGTATTTTTGTAGGTATAGACCACTAGAGGTCAGTATGGATAAGAAAGTGAATGTAATTAAAGTGTTAATTAAAGAGGTGTGGTTTTATCTGCTTACACATATTTAAATAGGCATAGGTGTACACACATTGTATGAACATGATTAAGGGTATATAACCGGAAACATTGTTCCTGTTACCTGCTCCCACCATGTGGAAATAAAGATTTCTTTGAAGATTACAAGTGGTGCTGCTGCATTTTTGTGCTACATTACCTTGTGGGATTCTTGCAGTAATCCTTTGACAACGTGCACAAGCCTAAGGGTTTATAGTGCTGGATACTGGACTGTTTGTACTGATATTGTTTTATGGGCTTTGGTGTGGAGCCTGGCAGCAAGCACAGGGGACACTGGTGCTGAATTATCTTGCTTGGTAAAGCTGATGTGGTGCAACTCTTCCAAAAGGGAAGCAGGGCTGATCCAGGAAGCTATAGACCAGTTAGTCTGACATGAATTGTGAGGAAGATACTTGAAGTGATTATAAGGGATTGTATTGATGAGTATATTCATGTAAACAAGATTATGAGTTCAAATCATCATATTTTTATGAGAAATAGATCATGTCAAACTAATCTATTTAGATTCTACAAGGACACATCAACTAATAAAGAGGCGTGTAACTTGAAACGCGTAGTAGAGCCTCTTGTACATGTCATTTGTCCTGAAGCTGTCTTTGGATACGGATAGAACGCCACAAGTGCAAGTATCATTGCTCCTATTTTAATGGTTTAAATATATTTATGTTGACAAGCTTGTATTGTATTTTGTGCATTTACCTTATGCATGATATGTAAATCATGTGCATTATGTGTAATTTTTATTGACTATTAAAAGGCGAGTTATATTTATTCTGGGAGTTTTTTTATTCTGTTTAAACATCTTGAAAAAGGCTCATTGCGAGCGGAAACGCGTTGATGATTCATAGGATACCATAGACTCAGATATAAAGCCATAAGAGATTGGCTTGGATATCTAAAACTTCAAGGATTTGACAGCTTTATCATAAGCTGTGCAAGACTTGTCCAGGAGATAGCTAACAAAGAATCGGGTAATATCAACATAGACCCGCACCTGAAAGCAAGTGTGAGAGTTCCCTTTTTAGCCTGGAGGCAATAGAGGCGGATTGCCCATTGTCATCGGAAGGCGGGGGATTTGTTCAAACAAGCTAAGATCAGCGGTAGCCGAATCACGGTAAGCCGGTTTTGTTGCTTCATTAAAAACCACTGCTGGAAACAGTATCAGAGGCTAACTCTGTGAGGAACAAACAAGGAACTTTTATTTCAAAAAGAACTGGAATACTAAGGTAAAAAGTGTTTTACAGAAACAAAGAACCTTGTCTAGAAAAAGTTTTGATACAAGTATTGCTAAAACGGTTACATTTGAAATATAAAAACAACGATAATAGAGACATTTGATTGGTCATTGGATAGAGACATTTGATTGGTCAAAGGAAAGGAGTCTAATGAACTAAAGGACATAAGATCCATTTCCTAGTATCTGCTAAAAGCATCTTTTGCACTTACATATTAAGAGACTTTGGAAAGCTTGTTTTATTTTACATCTGCTATTAGCACCTTTTGCACTAAGTTAAGAGACTTTTAAAGGTTGATTTATAGTATGGTTTTAAAGTCAGTCCAAATTAATTGTTGAATTGTTTAGTCTCAATTGTATTTTAAGAGTGCGCACTCTACAGTTTTATTTATATGTGTAATTAATAAATTTAACATTGTCTTTAGCCTTTGTGAGCGCTTCTAATATTCTTAGGTTTTAATATATATTTATTTAACTGTATACAGGTCAGTTTTAAATAAGAAGTTTGATAATTTTATCTATTTTAAAGTTTTTTCATATTCTATTTTGTTATTACTTTATCCACCTGTAGTTTAAAACGTTTTAGTAGGGTAGTATTTAGAAATTATATAGAATGGATTTGTTTTCCCTGAGAGAAGAGATTTTGGGGGATTTTGAAAATGATAAAGTTAACGGTGAAAATATACATCAAAATAAAAATATCAATATTGGACATACATTCAAAAATTTAGAAAAGCTAATGGTCAAGGAACTAAAGCAAAAAATGGAAGTAGTCTTTATGAGAAAATATCTAGAAATTGAAATGGTTCCAAGAGGCTTAAGGGTAAAAAAGGATTGTACTTTTGACCTAAATAAAAAATGGTCGACTAATTGGTATAATGTACTTAAAAAAGCTTCTTTGGATTTAATTGAAATTGTGATAAAAGCGAGAGGGGAATCATTAGATCACCTGGCTATAGAAATTGAAACTTATAAAGAAATTCTAGAAAATTTTAAGAATCACAATAAATATAAAGAAAAAGAAGACAATCTAAAAACAACTCTAAAAGAAGTAAAAGAGCAATTATTGAATAGAAAGAGAAATAAATATGAAAGAGATGAAAATGACTACAATATAGATTCAAAAAAGAAACAAATCTAGAGGAATTAACTGAAGAGAATATAACAGAAAGAGATGATACACATATTTTTAAAAATAAAAAAGATGTGGTGAAAGACAAAGATAATATGACAAATTTAGAGAAAGAAATAATAGAGAACAATGAAAATAAGGAAGAAAAGTGGAAACAAATCCATTATAATAAAGGTAGAAAAATAGAAAGGGATGAATATGAAAATTACCCAAGAAGAAATACTTATGAAGAATTTAATAGAAATAATACATATAGACATTCCGGAAACAATTTTTATAATAGAAGGGGTTATAGGAATTATGAAACAAATTATAACCACAGAAATTATTTAAATAGAGAATGGGGATTTGATAGAAATTTTAATGATAATTATAAAAACTATGAAATAAACAGATGGGGCAATTGGAGAAGAAAAGAGAGAGATCAAAGCAGAGATTCTCATTTTATAAGACAGAATAGAACCAAAGGAAAAAGTTAATAAAAAAATAATAGACAAAAGTAATCAAAAAGAGGAACAACAAAAGGATAAACGTATTAAACATAAAAATATTTCACTCCCAGAAAATAGGTTTCAAATATTAGAAGATCAACAAACCTCAGAGGTTTTTTTAGAGGAACCCCTAATTACAGCAAAAGAAGGGATACAAACAAGGAACAAAAAAAGAAATTTAGAGGAAATAGAGGACAGGGGAAAACAAAAGACTCACAGAAAACAATAACAAAAAATCTAGGAGTATTTAATCTTAGTGATACAGAACTAAGTGAAGAACAAAAAAGAGTATTAAATAAGGGTCTAAGTTATGCACCCACAAATCACATGAATACATTTTAGACCCTAGTAAATCTAAATCAATTTATAAGAAAAATGACCCTAAAACGGTATTTTATTAAAAATGCAATACAAGAAAAGTCAAAGAGGACTTTTTTTGATAATAAAAAATTAGATATTTATCAACATACAAATTTAAAATCGAAATCAAAATTCTTCCCATAACAAGAAAAAGGAGCTCACCTAGAACTGTTTGAAAGTTTAATAAAAAAAGATTTAGAGAAAGTAAACTTGGGACAAAATATGGGACAAAATTTAACCAAACAAGAAAATAATATTTTAAAAGAACTCAGTAACAATAAAAATTGAACTATTAAATCAGCGGATAAGGGGGTAGGGATTGTAGTTTTAAATACTAAAGACTATATTCAAGAGGCAGAAAAAATAATTTTGGGAGATAAAGAAACATACTTGATTTTAAAAAATAACCCCAAAAATAAACAAAAAGACAAAATAGTAGAAATGATGAGGGAAGCTAGAAAGTTGAATCTCATTACACAAACAGAGTATCAATTTATCATAATAGAATATCCAAGGACACCTGTCTTTTATTATCTGCCAAATTTGCATAAAAACCCAATGCATCCCCCAGGCCGTCCTATAATATCCGGGGTTGATTCTGTCACGTCAAATTTGTCCCTATACGTAGACACATTTCTTCAAGAATATGTGAAAGATTTACCGGCCTACTTAAAGGATTCTACAGAACTTTTTTTTTTTTTTTTTTTTTTCAAAAGCTTTATTGAACATAAAATTACTGCGTACAACGCAGAATTAAAACAGTTACATATGCAACAATGTGGTTACAATGATTCCATATACATAACACAGTGTTTCGACATATATGAGTTGTAGATATATTTATCGTTCAATAGGCAAATTTAGATTGCATAGGTAAGTTATTTAAACTAGGTAAGAAAAAAGAAAAAAGGAAACAATTCAATTAAGTGAATGAGAAAATACAATGAACAATTCAAATGGATGTATAAATGTATATTCATATGTACATGATTCCTGCAGAAACGTAAATTGTTGTGTCAGTGATTATCGGGCTCTTGAAATGACCTTCTGTTCAAGTCAAAGTAATAGGAGAAGGCATCTGGCTTGTCAGCTAAGGGTAGTCAGTGAATATGCATTTAAGAAGTGGATGTTCGGGTGGTGGTTTTGGGTGTGGGGGTTGTCTGATTAAGATATTCCTCCCACAAAAAATATATCGAGTCATAGTCGGCTACTTGTTTGTTACGAGTAAAGCGATATTTTTCTAGTTGAAGAGATTAGGTGCTTGTTTCTCTCCAGACCTGGATAGATGGAAGTGTATTGCATTTCCAGTTTTTGGGAATTAGTCGTTTTGCTGAGTTTGTCATGATGGTCAGTAGGGCTAGTCGGAGTTTGCAAGTTATTTTGGTAAATTTATTAAAGATGAAAAACCAGATGTCGAGCCTGAGACTTAGAGATAGAACTTTTTCCAATTCAACTCCGATAGCTTCCCAATATGTTTGGGCTGTTGGGCACGTCCACCAGATATGTGTGGGAGTGCCAATGTTGTGGCAACCTCTCCAACACTCCGGTGAGTGTGTGGGGAAAATGGTGTGAAGTCGGTGAGGTGTATAGTACCATCTATATAGTAACTTAACATTCATTTCCATTACATAAATGGATGAGGAGGATTTTGTCATGCTAGAGAAGATTTTTTGCCATTCCTTAGGGGTTTGTGTAATGCCTATCTCTGTTTCCCACTTTTGCGTGTACGAGGGGAGAGATGTGCTGCTCGGTTGCGTAAGTAATTGGTATGTAAAAGATAGAAAGCCCCTGTGTAGGGTGTCATAGATGCAGCTGCTTTCGTAACCCGTATGGGGGCGAAAAAGTAATAGCTTATGTGGATGTTTGACAAGGAAGTCTGTTAGTTGCTGGTTTTTAAACCATTCTATATGTATTTTGTCCAGGATGGGGGCCAGTTCGGTTAAGGGTTTGATTTACCCGTTTTGAATGACTGTAAGGCAGGGAGAGGAGTTTGTAATAATGTGAGGTGTTTGAGATGTTTGTGTGGGGAATGGTATTGGAGAATCTGGATTTTCACAAAGGGGTGTTAGTGGGGAGGGTACAGTTGAGATATGGTTATGTTGTTTTATGGATGTATCCCATAGTTTTAAAGTTTCTCTAGTGATTATTGGTAGATATGTAGGTAAGTTTCTTTTGGAGGGATGTAGCCAGCACTTGCTGCCAAGATGTGAAGTATTCGATAACGAGTGCTCTAGAAGAACCCATTCTTTGTGAACTGAATGTCTGCACCAATGTATTATTCTGGTGTAGAAGCTAGCCAGTCTATATTGGGTAAGGTTTGGGATCCCAAGGCCGCCCAGTTCTTTGGAGCGATAAAGGGGGGCAGTAGCTATCCGAGGTCTTTTGTGTTGCCATATATAGGAGATGAAGGATTTTTGAAGATTGTGTATCACAGATTTGGGGATTGGGATCGGTAGTGTTTGGAAGAGGTATAGTAATTTGGGGAGAAGAATCATTTTGACTGAATTAATTCTGCCTAACCATGAGAGTGGTTTATTGTTCCAGGAGCGCAGTATATTTTGGATTGAATCGGCTATGGCTTTATAATTGGTGTCCAGTGTGACTTGTGTGTGGTGGGAGATATATACACCGAGGTATTTTATAGTGCGCGGTTGTATGCGAAAGTGAGCGAGTGCTTGTATGGCAGTGATTTCCTCCGTCTGTAGTCCAAGTGGGAGCAATTCTGATTTGGTAATATTTATTTTGAAGTTTGAAAAATTGCTGTATTGGTGTATTGTTTGAATGAGGGGGGGAAGTGAGTTTTGAGGTTGTGTTAGTGTGAGAAAGAGGTCATCAGCGTATAAGGTAGCTTTATATTCCTGGTGAGCAATTTTGAACCCCTGTATGTCCGTGTTGTGTCTAATATGTGATGCTAGGACCTCCATTGCAAGGATAAATAATATAGGGGAGAGGGGGCATCCCTGTCTCGTTCCGTTTGTGATTGAAAATGGTTGGGACAAGGTATTGTTCAACTTTATTTTGGCTTGGGGACTGTTATAAAGGGAGAATATTTTTCCAGTGAAGGTCGAGTCGAAGCCAAATTGGGTAAGTATCTCCTTCAGAAATTGCCAGTTTAGCCTATCAAAGGCTTTCTCCGCGTCCATAGAAATGAACGCGGAGGGGATATGGTTGTGAACTGCATGTTCCATTAGTAATAGAATTTTGGTCGTATTATCTTTAGCTTCTCTAAGAGGAGTGAAACCTGCCTGATTAATATGTACAATTGTTGGGAGTATTAGGTTGATGCGGGTGGCTAATATTTTAGCGTAAAGTTTGATATCTATGTTAAGGAGGGAGATTGGGCGAAAGTTAGCGGGCGTTGTAGGGGGTTTACCTGGTTTTGGGATCACTACTACTTCTGCTTCTAGCATGGATTGGGGGAACGGGTTAGTGTCCGTTACCTCATTGAATAATTGAGTGAGATAAGGGGATAGTTGAGAAGAGAAGGTGTGATAGTACTTTCCAGTGAAACCGTCTGGCCCTGGGCTTTTCCCATTGTTAAGTGATTTTATGGCCGTGGTGAGTTCAATTTGGGTAATGGGTTTGTTAAGGGTGTTAAGTTGATCAGTTGTTATAGTGGGTAGATGTGCGCTGGAGATATAAGAGATCAGAGCTGGGGTAGGGCCTTGAGAGGGTGCATTTCTTTGAATAAGGATTCTACAGAACTTTTAAAATTATTAAAGTAGATAAAATGGGAAGAAAATTATATTTTGGTAAGCTGCAATGTCAGTTCATTGTATACGGTCATTGACCACGATTTAGGTTTAGTAGCTGTAAAACACTATTTGAATAATGATAAAGATATGTCCCAAGTACAAATAAGTTTTCTTCTCAATTGCATAGAATTCATCCTTAAAAATAACTCTTTTTCTTTTAATGGTAAAATTTATCTACAGCAAAAAGGGACAGCGATGGGCACAAGGTTTTCCCCCAGTTATGCCAATTTATATATGGGATTGTTCTAAGAAAATTTTATTCTTACACATAACTGGGAGGCAAACCTTGTGTTATATCGGAGGTATATAGACGATATGATAATCATATGGCGAGGAGAAGTAGAACTATTACATCTTTTTATAGAAGATTTAAACAATAACAGATATAGACTCAAATTTACCCATGAAATAAGTTGCGCCCAATTGTCTTTCTTAGATATTGAAATAGAAATTAAAAATCAAGAAATTGTTACAAAAAACTTTTTTAAAAAAGTTAATACAAACAACTATATACATGCGGACAGCTGTCACCACAAGAATTGGAAGATAAATATTCCAAAAGGGCAGTTTTTAAGATTAAAGAAAATTTGTACGAATATTGAAGACTATATAGAACAAGCAAACATACTTGAAGAAAAATTTGTGGACAGAGGTTATAAGAGAGAAGATATAAAAAAGGTGAAAGAAGATATAAGTCAAATAACCCAAACTGAGATTTTTACTAAGAAAAAAGATTTGCAAAAGAAAGAAGGATCAACAATTTCAGTACCATTTATAACCACTTATAACAATCAACACAGTATATTAAATACAATTTTAAATAAACACTGGAATATTTTAAAAATGGATCCTCTTATGGGGAAAGAATTAAATGATAGACCCCAATTGATTTTTAAAAAAGCAAAACATTTTAAAAATATACTATGTCCTAGTGAACTTAAACAAAGAAATGTGAAAAATCAAGTAGATCTATATAATAAAAGTTTATCAGGGTTTTACCCATGTCATATATGTACTGCTTGTAAACATAGCTCTAAAACAAAACAAGTAAAATCCACAGTAACAGCTAAAGAATATAAAATTAGAGATATGATTAGGTGTAGAGACAAAAATGTAATCTATCTAATTCAATGTTCATGTTTAAAACAGTACCTAGGTCAAACGAGCAGACCTCTAAAAGATAGGATAGGTGAACACCTAAATAACATTAAAAATGTATATGAAGGACATCTTTTATCAAAGCATTTTAAAGAAAAGCATAATCAGAGTACATTAGGTTTTAAATTCTGGGGTATAAAATGTATAAAGAAAAATTGGAGGGGAGGAAATCATGAGGAAGAACTTTTATATTATGAAGCTGAACTTATATATAATTTTAAAACTCTCCACCCCCTAGGATTAAATGCAGAATTAGATTTTAATCCCTTTATACATAGAAGATAAAAAATAAATTATTCCAATTAAATTTTAATAAATTTTAATAAGTTTTAAATATAAAAATCTCTAAATATTAATTTTAAGTATTATCTTTCTGGGTATAATAGATTGTAGTATGTTTTAACTTTAGTGTATTATATTTTTAAATAATCTGATTATTGTAATTTTATGTAAATGGTTTATATAGCATATATGAATTAATTGGTATGTATAAATTTATATAAAGCAACCGGTTATTATGTTTTGATAGCGAGGTTAGGACCCCCAATTTATTTAATATATATCCCTTTAATAGTATAAAAAACTTTAAATAAGTTCTGTATAAATTTTTTTTAAATATAGACATTTTTTAACGATAAAAGTTTATATAAATATATATGAAGAAACAAATTGTTTGAAATAAGAAGCGTAAACTTGTTGAAAAAGATATGTTAGCATGGGAATTACTTCTATGCTGTTCAATAAATATCCTTTTATGAGTATGTAGAACAATTAGTAAAGTTACTAAATTATAATATTTTAGTGTAAATTTATCACAACAGACTGTTTATTACACATTGTTATTTAATCTTTATTTTAGTTTTTATGTATATAAGTTAAAATAGTAATGACAGATTTAAAATATAAGGAAGATATGTGTTAGAAAGTAAGACTTGTAACATCCCTTTAAGAAACAATTAAGCAGAGAATCATTAAAGCTATAAAAAGGTGGAATACACCTGAGGATATCATCTTGAAAAAGACTCATTGCGAGCGGAAACGCGTTAATGATTCATAGGATACCATAGACTCAGATATACAGCCGTAAGAGATTGGCTTGGATATCTAAAACTTCAAGGATTTGACAGCTTTATCATAAGCTGTGCAAGACTTGTCCAGGAGATCGCTATCAAAGAATCGGGTAATATCAACATAGACCTGCACCTGAAAGCAAGTGTGAGAGTTCCCTTTTTAGCCTGGAGGCAATAGAGGCGGATTGCCCATTGTCATCGGAAGGCAAGCTAAGATCAGCGGTAGCCGAATCACGGAAAGCCGGTTTTGTTGCTTCATTAAAAACCACTGCTGGAAACCATATCCGAGGCTAACTGTGTGAGGAACAAACAAGGAACTTTTATTTCAAAAAGAACTGGAATACTAAGGTAAAAAGTGTTTTACAGAAACAAAGAACCTTGTCTAGAAAAAGTTTTGATACAAGTATTGCTAAAACGGTTACATTTGAAATATAAAAACAACGATAATAGAGACATTTGATTGGTCATTGGATAGAGACATTTGATTGGTCAAAGGAAAGGAGTCTAATGAACTAAAGGACATAAGATCCATTTCCTAGTATCTGCTAAAAGCATCTTTTGCACTTACATATTAAGAGACTTTGGAAAGCTTGTTTTATTTTACATCTGCTATTAGCACCTTTTGCACTAAGTTAAGAGACTTTTAAAGGTTGATTTATAGTATGGTTTTAAAGTCAGTCCAAATTAATTGTTGAATTGTTTAATCTCAATTGTATTTTAAGAGTGCGACTCTACAGTTTTATTTATATGTGTAATTAATAAATTTAACATTGTCTTTAGCCTTTGTGAGCGCTTCTTATATTCTTAGGTTTTAATATATATTTATTTAACTGTATACAGGTCAGTTTTAAATAAGAAGTTTGACAATTTTATCTATTTTAACGTTTTTTCATATTCTATTTTGTTAAACATCCCTACAAGCACTGTTAACTTGTATTTTCTCTGGTATTACAACACTGAAATACAAGGTTTTAGAGTCTACAAGCAAGTATGATTTTAAATACAAGGAAGATATGTGTTAGAAAGTAAGACTTGTAATATCCCTTTAAGAAACAATTAAGCAGAGAATCATTAAAGCTATAAAAAGGTGGAATACACCTGAGGATATCATCTTGAAAAAGGCTCATTGCGAGCGGAAACGCGTCAATGATTCATAGGATACCATAGACTCAGATATACAGCCATAAGAGATTGGCTTGGATATCTAAAACTTCAAGGATTTGACAGCTTTATCATAAGCTGTGCAAGACTTGTCCAGGAGATAGCTAACAAAGAATCGGGTAATATCAACATAGACCCGCACCTGAAAGCAAGTGTGAGAGTTCCCTTTTTAGCCTGGAGGCAATAGAGGCGGATTGCCCATTGTCATCGGAAGGCGGGGGATTCGTTCAAACAAGCTAAGATCAGCGGTAGCCGAATCACGGTAAGCCGGTTTTGTTGCTTCATTAAAAACCACTGCTGGAAACCATATCCGAGGCTAACTCTGTGAGGAACAAACAAGGAACTTTTATTTCAAAAAGAACTGGAATACTAAGGTAAAAAGTGTTTTACAGAAACAAAGAACCTTGTCTAGAAAAAGTTTTGATACAAGTATTGCTAAAACGGTTACATTTGAAATATAAAAACAACGATAATAGAGACATTTGATTGGTCATTGGATAGAGACATTTGATTGGTCAAAGGAAAGGAGTCTAATGAACTAAAGGACATAAGATCCATTTCCTAGTATCTGCTAAAAGCATCTTTTGCACTTACATATTAAGAGACTTTGGAAAGCTTGTTTTATTTTACATCTGCTATTAGCACCTTTTGCACTAAGTTAAGAGACTTTTAAAGGTTGATTTATAGTATGGTTTTAAAGTCAGTCCAAATTAATTGTTGAATTGTTTAGTCTCAATTGTATTTTAAGAGTGCACACTCTACAGTTTTATTTATATGTGTAATTAATAAATTTAACATTGTCTTTAGCCTTTGTGAGCGCTTCTTATATTCTTAGGTTTTAAGATATATTTATTTAACTGTATACAGGTCAGTTTTAAATAAGAAGTTTGACAATTTTATCTATTTTAACTTTTTTCATATTCTATTTTGTTAAACATCCCTACAAGCACTGTTAACTTGTATTTTCTCTGGTATTACAACACTGAAATACAAGGTTTTAGAGTCTACAAGGAAGTATGTAAAAATATAGATAAAGGGGACTCTGTTGATGTGATATACTTGTGTTTTGCAAAGGCGTTTGATACAGTGCCACATAAGGGATTAATGTACAAAATTAAGGGACTAAGAATAGCTAGAAAATTTAGCTCATGGATAAATAACTGGGTAAAAAACAGGGAGCAATGAGAAGTAGTAAATGGATCATACTAAGATTGGACAAAGGTAATCAGTGAAGTCCCCCAGGGATCAGTACTGGGCCCTGTTCTTTGTAATATTTTAATCAATCAGTTGGAGCAAGGATTAAATAGCAATATCTCAATTTTTGCAGATGATACAAAGTTGTGTAAGGTCATTAAATCAGAGCAGGATGAACTTGCTTTACAAGGGGAGCTGCAAAAATTAGAAGTATGGGCAGGTAAATTGAAAATGAGATTTAATACAGGAAAATGCAAGGTTCTACATTTTGGAAGTATAAATATGCAGGTATTGTATTATTTAAATGGGACTAGACTTAGCCAAACAGAGGAGGAAAGGGATTTAGTAAAGGTAATAGATAACAAGCTAAAGATGGGTGCACAATGCAGGGCAGCGGCACCTACAGCTAATAAGATACTATTATGTATTTTAAAAGAGGCATTGATGGAAGGGAGGAAAGCATAATTCTGTTACTATATTAATCCCTGGTAATGAGTATGGAGTGCAGTTGTGGGGACCGAACTCAAAAAAAGACAATGCAGACCTAGAAAAAGTTTAGAGAAGGGCCAAAAAGATAATAAAAGGAATTGAGAATTTAAGCTATGAGAAGAGTTTAGCCAAACTGGGGGCTCATCATCAGCTATTTTTTGTTGGATGTTGCTATCACATTTATGGCGCTGCATACAAATGTGGCACTTATATTTTACCCATCACCTGCTATTTTTTCTCCCATAAACTAACATAGAACTGGTGTCGCAAGTTGGTATCATATATTCAGTGCAAGGTCTTTTACTCCATATTCCCCTCGCCACACATAGGCAGGTGCAGCAAGCCTTGTGCTGAGTATATGAGCACCGTAACTCCCTGTAAGTTTCAACAAACACCTAACGCATGTGCAATATCTACCTGTCAACCGCCATCCCCCACCTGAATAACTAAATAAAATGTATTAACCCCTGATCCGTCAACTCCCACATTGCAAAGTACCTAATAAACAGCTAGATTACAAGTTGTGCGTTATGACTCAAATTGTAGCGTTATGGCCCATAACGCATCAATTTCCATAACGAGATTACAAGTTTGAAAAAACCTCCATAGCGCAACAAAAATCCCCATCTACGCACAAATCCATAGCGCTAGCCAAGACCAGTAGTTATTGATATATCGCAACCAAAAACCTTCACAAACCACTTCAAAAATATTATACAAAGTACACTTACACTCATACAAACACTGTACAATAAATTCATTTTTAATAACATTTTTCAAAAAAAAAATATAACCGATCAAAGATACGAAATCTTGGGTGTTAAAAAAAAATGCACACAAACCCATTTTACATTGACTCACATAGACATACATGAACATACACTCATTTAGCTACATATCCGTATAAATATCATCACATACATACATAATTAGCTACATACAAACAATATATAGCAGATTACGTACACAAAACATATTTTAATTATGAAATTATCATGATTTCATGTACTATTTCACAGGATGACATGATGTCACTCACTTAGCGCTCAACAGGAGTATTGGAAGCTTTTTCTTTTCATTTTTCTCCTCCATTGACTTCTATGGGGAATACGTGCTTGTGCACGCGATCGGCCTTTTTCCGTAACGCACGCTATAATTGTTACTTTTTAAACTCGTAATTTGTGTGGTCTACGGGGTGCACTAATTCATTCATTCTTGCGTAGGTCCCGCAATGACAAATAGATCACGAAATATACTATTTGGCACTGTGGCACTTTCAGAAAATATCTATTTTTAGCTCAAAACAGATATGTAGCAGGTCATTGCTAAAATGTGCAGATATAGAATGTGCTTTAACCATCTACTTGTCTCTTTCACCAATTTCCTAGTTTTAACTCCCAACAGATATGTAGCAGGTCATTGCTAAAATGTGCAGATATAGAATGTGCTTTAACCATTTATTTGTCTCTCTCAGCAAAGTTCTAGGTTTATATAAACAGATATGTAGCAGGTCATAGCCTTGACACTACTTTTAAAGGGACTGTGTAGCTCTTTAAACATAACTGACGTAGACGACAGTTTAGCAGTTTGCTGATTTTACAGTCTTTCAAAGTCACTAGCAGAGCAATTAAAGTTTATTACATATAGACATTTTAGCTAGGTTATGTAAACATTTAACCCTTATTTTAATTTCATGGAGTTTGTTCTATTTTCATATACACAAATGCATTGTATAATTTTCTTTTTCTTTCTTTAAATGTATTTTTTTAAGCTTATTTTTTATCAGATATTTGTAATATTGACATTTTGTAATGTTAACTATTTATAGGTGATTCGGGTTACATGAGCCAGAATTGGTTCATTACGCCTCTATGTAACCCCACCGACGAAGCACAGGATTGCTATAATCAGGCGCACAGGTGAACTAGGGCTGTAGTGGAACGGATGTTTGGGCTCCTCAAAATGTGCTTCCAATAAAGCCCTAGGAAGGTGACGAAGATCATTATAGCCTGCAGCGTCCTTCATAATATAGCTCAGCAGGCTGGGATGCTGCAGGCTGTCCAGGTACCCCTAGCCCTCCTACGAGATGAGAAGGACAAGGAAGTTGTAGAGGGGCCATTACGGGAACGAGGGGGTCATTGTCAGAGACAACATCATTAACTGCCACTTCAGAAGGTAAATACTATTAGTTATATAGGAGCATTGCGAAAATGTGACACTTTTAGTACAATGAAAGTAGAATCGGCAAACATGTTAAGATTGTTCAAGAAATTACTATTTCAAAATCTAAAATATATTTTATTATCATAGGTAAATTATACATCATATTTCTCTGGCATTGGCTTCTGTGATGACTTTGCCACCTGATTTTTAAAGACAACATCAGATGGCAATTATACACAATGTATGGACCAAGACTGGGGGGGGGGGGGATTTGGGCCACTGATCCATCATATGGCACACAGTTTACATGTATTATTCAGTTTAGACATTACTAGATTTTAGATAGTATGAAAGGGATGAATGCCACAGATAGCAGATAAAGGGATGCTCTGAAGCACATGGAATTGACAAAGTCATACATCAGAGGTTAAGTATGCACAATGTATGTGACTCAGCTGCACACTTGGTTGTTATAACATAACTCAAAAGAGGCTACATACGCTTAGTATGCTATTGCTAATAAACATTTAGGAAATAGTGTTAGGGTGAGGGATGCAGAACTAAGTACCATTTTATTAGATATTTGATTTACACTTTATTTTCGATTAGGGAGATTTACTTCATCTACAGACTTAAAGTGAAGAATACCTATGTGATCATGACTGTGGTTGTATTTCAACTGTGCTGACTTCTACAACATCTAAAAACACCTTCACATGGTAAGTGTACACAATGAGGCCTATTTATCAAATGTCTGTCGGACCTGATCTGACAGTGCAGATCAGGTTCGACAGACATCGCTGAATGCGGAGAGCATTCAGTATTGCACAAGCAACTCTTGCCAGTATTGCACCTGCAGGCTCGCCAGAAACACGGGCCGTCAAGCTCCATTCAGAGATTGATAGATAGGCCCCATTGTCCGGACCAAGACTGGGGAGGCAGGATACATACTATGTGAGACACTTATGTTTCCTCTCATTTATATTAGATGGTATTTCACAAAACTCTATTTTGAAAGTGATGAATGTGACACATTATGCAGATAAATTGATATTTGGACTAGAATTGACTTTTAAAGATCATACAGCAGGTTAGTTTGCACAATGCATGCTATTAAGAAGAATAATAGGAGGAATAATGGTGGAATTATTGAGAACTAAATTAAATGTGTCTAACAATTAGTTTTTACATTGTCCTATTTTATTAATATTTATTTCATATACATCCCTCCTACTTTGTGCTATAGACTGACCATATAGATAAAGGGATACATTTCATCTGAAATAACTTCATAGGAGACAATTACGTATTTTAGTTTTTGAAGGGACAGGAAATATTACATTCAATGATGTCCCTCATACAATAGAATAATTAATAATTATTTGCACAAAATAGGATATTAGACATTCATTTGTCTAATTTTAAATGTTAATATGTAAGTCAACTTTTGATTAGCTAATTTAAAGTGATTTATTTAATATTATGTTGATATAGATATCCATTCTGAACCTAGCTTTAATATCAGAACAAACAAGTTTCTAGCATACTTTAGAATTATTATACTTACCGATTTTTTTTTTATTAATGTGTTATGAAATAACATACGTGCTTTCATATTCTAATTATTTGTATTTGTTTTTTCTTACAGATTTTCAAGTTTGCTGAATTAAAAAAAGAATGTGTACTTATTGTTAGTGTATCTTATTGTTAAAATAAATATCTTTACATACTATATATTTTTTATTTATTTAAATACATCTTTTAAAATCAGATTTTATATATATATATATATATATATATATATATATATATATATATATATATATATATATATATATATATATTCTATCCATCCAAGCAAGACACTAAGAAACAGATCCTTCTAATATTAGGAAGATGTGGAAAGAAAAGACTGGTTGTTAAATGATCAATTTTACAAGCACATGCCTGTTATTATATATAATTTACTTTGAAATATCAACACAGCTCCAAAGTGAAGGTGGTGATAGATACAGCCATATAATGAATTTTGGTTGTGTGATTTTGAGATGTACAATTCTGAAAATGTGAATTGAGAGACAATGGTGAGGCTATGCAGTATAATTTAGAATGTTAAATAATATCTGTACATATTATTATATGTTGTCTACATAACTTTTGTTATGTCACTTTTAAGAAATGTGTAGGGTGAACTTGCTAAATTAAAGTGACAGCCTAGATTAATTTTCTATTCTCATTATAATATCTATCATTCAGATTTGTTGAAAATTGTAAGATATTTTTAATATAAATATAACACAGGTAGCTAAATGATCTTTAAAGAAAACAGTATAGATATGTTTATTTTCCATTTAGACAGAGATAGTTCACTCTAGTGTAGACATTTAAACAGACAGTTAATATTTTCTCACATATACGCCTAGATCATGAGTTTGGCGTAAGCCTTAAAAAGCAGTGTTAAGAGGTCCCAACGCTGCTTTTTAATGCCTGCTGGTATTACGAGTCTGACAGGTACAGGTGTACCGCTCACTTTTCTTCCGCGACTCGAGGCTACCGCAAATCCCCTTATGTCAATTGTGTATCCTATCTTTTTAATGGGATTTGCCTAATGCTGGTATTATGCATCTTGGAAGAAGTGAGCGGTAGACCCTCTCCTGTCCAGACTACTACCGCATTTAAAAGTCAGTAGTTAAGAGTTTTATGGGCTAACGCCGGAACATAAAGCTCTTAACTAAAGTGCTAAAAAGTACACTAACTCGCATAAACTACCTATTAACCCCTAAACTGAGCCCCCCCCCATTGCAAACACTAAA
This sequence comes from Bombina bombina, assembly GCF_027579735.1. Lineage (NCBI taxonomy): Eukaryota > Metazoa > Chordata > Amphibia > Anura > Bombinatoridae > Bombina > Bombina bombina. Next base: position 164,020,586 of record NC_069501.1, read on the forward strand.
ATAAAAAATGTTAACTCCTAATCTGCCGACCGGACATCACCGCCACCTACATTATACCTATGAACCCCTAATCTGCTGCCCCTAACATCGCCGACACTTAAATAAATATATTAACCCCTAAACCGCCGTACTCCCGCCTTGCAAACACTAGTTACATTCTATTAAACCCTAATCGCCCCCCAACGTCGCCGACACCTACCTACATTTATTAACCCCTAATCTTCCGACCCCAACATCGCCGTTACTATAATAAATTTATTAACCCCTAAACCTAAGTCTAACCCTAACCCTAACCCCCCCTAACTTAAATATAATTTAAATTAAACTAAATTAATTTAACATAATTAAATAAATTAATCCTATTTAAAACCAAATACTTACCTATAAAATAAACCCTAAGCTAGCTACACTATAACTAATAGTTACATTGTAGCTAGGTTAAGGTTTATATTTATTTTACAGGTAAGTTTGTATTTATTTTAACTAGGTAGAATAGTTATTAAATAGTTATTAACTATTTAATACCTACCTAGCTAAAATAAGTACAAAATTACCTGTAAAATAAATCCTAACCTAAGTTACAATTACACCTAACACTACACTATCATTAAACTAATTACCTAAACTAACTAAAATTAATTAAAATAAAATAAACTAAATTACAAAAAAAACCCCACTAAATTACAGAAAATAAAAAAGAATTACAAGAATTTTAAACTAATTACACCTAATCTAATCCCCCTAATAAAATAAAAAAGCCCACCAAAATAATAAAATTTCCCTACCCTATACGAAATTACAAATAGCCCTTAAAAGGGCCTTTTGCGGGGCATTGCCCCAAAGTAATCAGCTCTTTCACCTGTAAAAAAAAATACAATACTCCCCCAAAATTACAACCCACCACCCACACACCCCTACTCTAAAACCCAACCAATCCCCCCTTAAAAAAACCTAACACTAACTCCCTGAAGATCACCCTACCTTGAGCCGTCTTCGCCCAGCCGGGCACAAAGTGGTCCTCCATAAGGCAGAAGTCTTAATCCGATCGGGGCAGAATAGGTCCACCAGATGGCAGAAGGCTTTATCCATGTGTCATCTTCTATCTTCATCCTTCAGGAGCGGAGCAGGTCCATCTTCAATCCAGCCGACGCGGAGCATCCTCTTCAAACAAAGTCCTAATGAAGAATGAAGGTTCCTTTAAATGACGTCATCCAAGATGGCGTCCCTTGAATTACGATTGGCTGATAGAATCCTATCAGCCAATCGGAATTAAGGTAGGTAAAAGAAGGTAGGAAAAAGTGCAATCCGATTGGCTGATCCAATCAGCCAAAAGGATTGACCTCGCATTCTATTGGCTGTTCCAATCAGCCAATAGAATGCGAGCTCAATCCTATTGGCTAATAGCATCAGCCAATAGGATTTTTCCTACCTTAATTCCGATTGGCTGATAGGATTCTATCAGCCAATCGGAATTCAAGGGACGCCATCTTGGATGACGTCATTTAAAGGAACCTTTATTCTTCATTGGGACTTCATTTGAAGAGGATGCTCTACATCGGCTGGATTGAAGATGGACCCGCTCCGGAAGGATGAAGATAGAAGATTCCGCATGGATGAAGCCTTCTGCCATCTGGAGGACCTCTTCTGCCCCGATCGGATGAAGACTTCTGCCGTATGGAGGATCACTTGTGCTCGGCTGGGTGAAGACGGCTCAAGGTAGGGTGATCTCAGGGGGTTTTTAAGGGGGGATTGTGTGGGTTTTAGAGTAGGGGTGTGTGGTGGGTTGTAATGTCGGGGGGGTATTTTATTTATTTTTTACAGGTAAAAGAGCTGATTACTTTGGGGCAATGCCCCACAAAAGGCCCGTTTAAGGGCTATTTGTAATTTAGAATAGGGTAGGGAAATTTTATTATTTTGGGGGGCTTTTTTATTTTATTAGGGGGGATTAGGTATAATTCTTTTTATTTTCTGTAATTTCGTGTTTGTTTTTTTGTAATTTAGTTTATTTAATTTAATTGTATTTAATTGTAGGTAGTTTAGGTAATTAGTTTAATGATAGTGTAGTTTTAGGTGTAATTGTAACTTAGCTTAGGGTTTATTTTACAGGTATATTTGTATTTATTTTAGCTAGGTAGTTATTAAATAGTTAATAACTATTTAATAACTATTGTACCTAGTTAAAATAAATACAAAGTTGCCTGTAAAATAAAAATAAATCCTAAACTAGCTACAATGTAACTATTAGTTATATTGTAGCTATTTTAGGGTTTATTTTATAGGTAAGTATTTAGTTTTAAATATGATTAATTTATTTAATTATGTTAAATTAATTTAGTTTAATTTAAATTATATTTAAGTTAGGGGGGGTTAGATTTAGGGTTAGGGGTTAATAACTTTATCATAGTGGCGGCAGATTAGGGGTTAATAAATGTAATATACTTGCGGCGACGTGGGGGGGGGGCAGATTAGGGGTAAATAACTATAATGTAGGTGTCTGCGATGTTGGGGGCAGCAGATTAGAGGTTTATAAGTATAATGTAGGTTGCGGAGGTGTCCAGAGCGGCAGATTAGGGGTTAATAATATAATGTAGGTGTCAGCGATAGCGGGGGCGGCAGATTAGGGGTTAATAAGTGTAAGATTAGGGGTGTTTAGACTCGGGGTTCATGTTAGGGTGTTAGGTTTAGACATATTTTTTTATTTTCCCATAGGAAACAATGGGGCTGCGTTAGGAGCTGAACGCTGCTTTTTTGCAGGTGTTAGATTTTTTTTCAGCCAGCTCAGCCCTATTGTTTCCTATGGGGAAATCATGCACGAGCATCTTTTGCCAGATTACCGCTACTGTAAGCAACGCTGGTATCGAGATGAGATGTGGAGCTAAATTTTGCTCAACGCTCACTTTTCTGAGGCTAACACTGGCTTAAAGAAAACTCGTAATACCAGCGTTGGCTTAAGGGAGCGGTAAGAAAAAAAGGAGCGTTAGCCCCGCAAGCCTTACCGACAAAAACTTGTGATCTAGCCATTAATTTGTTCGCACTTATCTACTTTACCGACTGGAGTGTATTAAATTGTTTACAAGTATTTCCATTACCCTTATTTTTGCATTTAAAATAGTTGATTTAGCCTGTGGTATCTCCACCTATTCAGAAAATGTTTGGCCTTAAGGCCAAGCTGTGTAACCACATCCATCATAAGAAATTACACCCCCAGTGGTGTATAGAATAGATAAGGTAATAAAATGTTAATTGTCAAGTATTGGTGATTGTTTTATAGATAGATATAAGATATAGAAGCGTGTATAGCTACACAGTGGGGGGTAGTTATCAAGTCGTCTACTTTTCTGCCTTCGCCGGCCCAATAAGCCCGCCTAAGCTCGCCTACCTTCGCCGCCGCGGACCTTGAATACGTTCGCCTAAGTTATCAAGTAAAGCTGTCAAAAAGCCGCGGGGCGATGAGCAGGGGACTGTGAGAGTTATCACTCATCTGATCTCGCTGCTCTTCGGCTGTTTGACAGCTTTCTTGCTAGCCTGTCACTAAGCACCCACACTAAACTGCACTGTTCTACCCCCTATACCGGCGCCCCTGGAGCCCCCCGCAACTAAATAAAGTTACTAACCCCTAAACCGCCGCTCCTAGACCCTGCCGCAACTCTTATAAATGTATTAACCCCTAAACCGCTGCTCCCGGACACCGCTGCCACCTACATTATACCTAGTAACCCCTATCCTGCCCCCCCTATACCGTCGCCCTCTATAATAAAATTATTAACCCCTATCCTGCTGATCCCGCACCTCGCCGCAGCTAAATAAATAGTTTAACCCCTAAACCGCCTCTCCCTGAACACGCCGCAACCTATATTAAACCTATTAACCCCTATCCTGCCCCCCCTACACCATTGTCACCTATAATACATTTATTAACCCCTATCCTGCCCCCCACTACACCGCCGCCACTGTAATAAAATTAACCCTAACGCCCCCCTAACTTAAATATTAATTAAATAAATCTAAATCATATTTCTATTATTAACTAAATTAATCCTATTTAAAACTAAATACTTACCTGTAAAATAAACCCTAAGATAGCTACAATGTAATTAATAATTATATTGTAGCTATCTTAGAATTTATATTTATTTTACAGGTAACTTTGTATTTATTTTAGCTAGTTAGAATAGTTATTAAATAGTTATTAACTATTTAATAATTACCTAGCTAAAAGAAATACAAAATTACCTGTAAAATAAATCCTAACCTAAGTTACAATTAAACCTAATACTACACTATCATTAAATTAATTAAATAAACTACCTACAAATAACTACAATTAAATACAATTACATAAACTAACTAAAGTACAAAAAATAAAAAAATAAGTTACAAACATTTTAAAAATATTACAACAATTTTAAGCTACTTACACCTAATCTAAGCCCCCTAATAAAATAACAAACCCCCCCAAAATAAAAAAATGCCCTACCCTATTCTAAATTAAATAAAGTTCAAAGCTCTTTTACCTTACCAGCCCTTAAAAGGGCCATTTGTGGGGGCATGCCCCAAAAAGTTCAGCTCTTTTGCCTGTAAAAGAAAAATACAATCCCCCCAACATTAAAACCCACCACCCACTTACCCCTAATCTAACCCAAACCCCATTTACAAAAACCTAACACTAATCCCCTGAAGATCATCCTACCTTGAGTCGTCTTCACTCAGCCGAAGAAGTTAATCCTCCAAGCGGCGCTGAAGAAATCTTCCATCCGATGAAGTCATCATCCAGGCGGCGCTGAAGAAGTCTTCGATCCGGCCGATAACATCTTCCAAGAGGCACTGAAGAGGTCTTCTATCCTTGCAATGTCATCTTCCAAGCCGGGTTTTGAATCTTCCTCCCGCCGACGCGGAACCTCCTTCTTCACCGACAAATGAAGGCTCCTTTAAGGGACGTCATCCAAGATGGCGTCCCCTCAATTCCGATTGGCTGATAGGATTCTATCAGCCAATCAGAATTAAGATAGGAAAAATCTGATTGGCTGATAGAATCAGCCAATCAGATTGAGCTCACATTCTATTGGCTGTTTCGATCAGCTCAATCTGATTGGCTGATTTTTCCTACCTTAATTCCGATTGGCTGATAGAATCCTATCAGCCAATCGGAATTGAGGGGACGCCATCTTGGATGACGTCCCTTAAAGGAGCCTTCATTCGTCGTAGTCAGTCAGTGAAGAAGGAGGTTCCGCGTCGGCGGGAGGAAGATTCAAGACCCAGCTTGGAAGATGACATCGCAAGGATAGAAGACCTCTTCAGCTCCTCTTGGAAGATGACATTGCCCGGATCGAAGACTTCTTCAGCGCCGCCTGGATGATGACTTCATCGGATGGAAGATTTCTTCAGCGCCGCTTGGAGGATTAACTTCTTCCGCTCCGGATGTCCACTTCGGTTCCATCGCTGCTCGGCTGAGTGAAGACGACTCAAGGTAGGATGATCTTCAGGGGATTAGTGTTAGGTTTTTGTAAGGGGGGTTTGGGTTAGATTAGGGGTATGTGGGTGGTGGGTTTTAACGTTGGGGGGGTTGTATTTTTCTTTTACAGGCAAAAGAGCTGAACTTTTTGGGGCATGCCCCCACAAATGGCCCTTTTAAGGGCTGGTAAGGTAAAAGAGCTTTGAACTTTATTTAATTTAGAATAGGGTAGGGCATTTTTTTATTTTGGGGGCTTTGTTATTTTATTAGGGGGCTTAGATTAGGTGTAAGTATCTTAAAATTGTTGTAATATTTTTAAAATGTTTGTAACTTATTTTTTTTTTTTTGTAACTTAGCTTTTTTTATTTTTTGTACTTTAGTTAGTTTATGTAATTGTATTTAATTGTAGTTATTTGTAGGTAGTTTATTTAATTAATTTAATGATAGTGTAATATTAGGTTTAATTGTAACTTAGGTTAGGATTTATTTTACAGGTAAGTATTTAGTTTTAAATAGGAATAATTATTTTAAGTATAGTGTAGTGTTAGGTGTAATTGTAACTTAGGTTAGTTTTTATTTTACAGGTTAATTTCTCTTTATTTTAGCTAGGTAGCTATTAAATAGTTAATAACAATTTAATAGCTATTGTACCTAGTTAAAATAAATTGAAAGTTACCTGTAAAATAAAAATAATTCCTAACATAGCTAGAATATAATTATTATTTATATTGTAGCTATATTAGGGTTTATTTTAAAGGTAAGTATTTAGTTTTAAATAGGATTAATTTAGTTAATAATAAAAATATGATTTAGATTTATTTAATTAATATTTAAGTTAGGGGGCGTTAGGGTTAGTGTTAGACTTAGGTTTAGGGGTTAATAATTTTATTACAGTGGCGGCGGCGTAGTGGGGGGCAGGATAGGGGTTAATAAATTTATTATAGGTGGCGACGGTGTAGGGGGGGCAGATTAGGGGTTAATAAATTTATTATAGGTGGCGACGGTGTAGGGGGGGCAGGATAGGGGTTAATACATTTAATATAGGTTGCGGCGGGTTCAGGAAGCGGCGGTTTAGGGGTTAATACATTTATTATAGTTGCGGTGGGCTCCGGGAGCGGCGGTTTAGGGGTTAATACATTTATTATAGTTGTGGTGGGCTCCGGGAGTGGCGGTTTAGGGGTTAATATGTATAGAGTAGCTTGCGGTGGGCTCCGGGAGTGGCGGTTTAGGAGGTAATAACTTTATTTAGTTGCGGCGGTGTACAGATTAGTGGTGTTTAGACTCGGGGTACATGTTAGAGTGTTAGGTGTAGACAGCTCCCATAGGAATGAATGGGATGTCTGGCAGCAGCTAACTTGTACTTTCGCTATGGTCAGACTCCCATTGATTCCTATGGGATCCGCCGCCTCCAGGGGTGGCGGATTGAAAACCAGGTACGCTGGGCCTAAAAAGTGCCGAGCGTACCTGCTAGTTTTTTGATAACTAGCAAAAGTAGTGAGAATGTGCCGCACTTGTGTGCGGAACATCTGGAGTGACGTAAGAATCGATCTGTGTCGGACTGAGTCCGGCGGATCGAAGCTTACGTCACAAAATTCTACTTTTGCCGGTCTGGAGCCTTTGATAACTAAGGCGAATCAGCCTTGCCACAAATATGCTGCGGAATTCCAGCATATTTGAGGTTGACAGCTTGATAACTAGGCCCCAGTGTGATAAAGTAATGAGATCAGCTTATATCTACAATCTCAAAACATATAATGTGGTAGTGACTTCAAAACAAAATTCAGATAATTCATAAATAAAAAACCTAAAAAATCAAATAACATACATTTTATACTCTGCTGCTGATAAAAAAAGACTAATCTGAAACACATTAAGGGACAAATATATTATAGTATACTGTCCCTTTAAGAGCCTTTACTGATTCATTAACAAGCTCCGTCAAAGGAAGGAGATAAGTGGCCAGTTTACATAGGCTTACATACAAGGTCCTCACTCAGGTCAAATTTATATAACAGGGTCGAGTATGCCAAAAATGTGCAATGGCTAATAAAGTAAATATCTATTTGGTGGAGACTGACCTTTTAAATGTATATAACCTTTGACGGTGTCTAGATTTATGTGTTTAAATGTATTCTTATTTTTAGACATGACTGCATCTAAATCTTATTTTCTTAAAACATAACCATTGCATATTTACTATTAGAATAGTGTGTATTACATGCATTCATCAATGAGAATAACAATATTCTAAAAGTAAATATGTACCTATTTAGCTGTTATTGTTAATAGCTTGTGATGGCTATTTTATTTGTAGTTATAGGGACATGCAACCCAAAGTTGGTCTTCCATGATTCCAACTGAGCAAATTTTAATAAAACAAACATTTACCTTCGATAATCACATTTGGTTCATTCTCTTGGAATCCTAAATTAAAAAATCGATCTACATGGAGGTCTATTTATTAAAGGTCTTTCGGACCTAATCCGACAGTGCGGATCAGGTCCGACAGACCTCGCTGAATGCGGAGAGCAATACGCACTCCATATTCAGCATTGCAACAGCAGCTCTTGTGAGCTGCTGGTACAATGCCGCCCCCTGCAGATTCGTGAACAATCACCCACCAGCAGGGGACGTGTCAATCAACCCGATCGTACTGGATCGGGTTGAATTGTGGCAATCTCTGTCCGCTTGCTCAGAGCAGATGGACTGGGTTATGGAGCAGCGGTCTTTAGACCGCTGCTTCATAGCTGTCGTTTCTGGCGAGCCTGCAGGCTCGCCAGAAACACGGGCCCTCAAGCTCCATTCAGAGCTTGATAAATGGGCCTCATAGGCTCATGAGCAGCAAAGCATTACTGGGAGCTATCTGCTTATTTCTGGGTGGCCAAGAATGCATAGTTGCAATGGTTAGCCAGATGTCTTCAGATACCTCACAGTATTGTATATCTGCTCCTTAAAATAAAATACATCATGAGATTGAAATTTAAAATTAAGTATATGTGAATATTTAATAGAAATATATTCTCTATTTGTTTTTTGGTAAATAATGACAATAAAACGGTTTTATAAATAAATTATGTCCCTTTGGTTTATCTAAGTAATTTCTATTTTAAATACAAAATAATGCATTTCACTATTAGTGAAATAGAGTGTGATAAAATTATCTTTCAACACAAGATTCGCATTTCTGAAAAGTCAAATATAATTTCACACACTGTCACTTAGCACACAATAGATGTGCATTTTTGGGATTGTAAATAAATTAAATAAAAAAGCCCTTTCAATACTTGACAATGAGTCACAATATTTATTTAAGAACAAAGGAATACGTACAATATTAACATTCTGGATGCTAAGAAATTATCAACAGAGTTAAAATTACATTGAACAATGTTACACATCTATTGATCAATATTAAACTTTGAAATGTTTTAATAAACATTAGCTAATGTGACATGATAATATTTACTTTCTGAATATTAAATAAAATATATTTTAACTGTCAAATGTAAAGAAAATAGCTTAATATTTAATGGATGCCATACATTATATATTCGTCACATACGCATTACAGTCCCATACATTCTATAAAAAAGTCTACATGACAAATGTAGTGATAGCAACCCTAGGAGGTATGTGTATGGAAGTTATGAAGATATCAATCCATCAACCATTAAGTAATGGTCAATCAGAGTTCATCACACAAACATGACTTGACTCAGTATGGCCTCACAGACATGATACCAACAATTCCAATATTTTATCCAATCAGATTGAAAGATACCATGTCCCATGGTTTATTTCATGTTTACTTCCCCATATAAAGTCCATTGCACATTGCCATTTTTGTCAGTTCTCTAATGCCTGTATATTGGTCAGGATGTCTACTCCCAGGTTTACTAGAGAGGAAAGTGCTGCACTGGTGTACACTGCTGGACCCGTAAAAAGAGCCATCTTGGAATTTGTCCCCAACACAGTTAATGTGGTGGAAGATGTCCAGAGGACAGCGGGGCAAATCTGCAGGAGATTTGGGGATATGAGGTTGCGGCTGCGGAATAAAGTCTGCCTTATAAGGGGGAGTGGACTTGTGCCTGTCGGAGAGGTGAGGTTCCGGGCCCACCCCCACAGAAAAATGTCCTCAAACCTCATGAGGAGACTTTATACACGGTCCTCAATCTCTGATTCCCCCATGCATTTGCAGCCCCCAAGTCCTTGCCCCCCTACCAGCCCCCAGCTGATTGTCCTGAAACTCCCGACCCGGAGGCCAGTGCACCTCCAATTGGTGACGTGGGAGAAAGTGGGTCAGAGGATGAAACAGGCAAAGATCAGACTTCATATAATATTTTAATATTTGAGTATATATTTAAGCAATGTGTATACAGTCATATTTTCAACATATATAGAATTGTCAGTAAATACTCTCAGGGTTATAATACAATTTATTTACTATTTTTCTTTAAAACAAAACCCCAATAAAACTGTATATATGAAACAATTGAAATTAATATGTATTCCTAAAAACTTTAGATTAGTTAACATTTATATACACATTGAAATATATTAACTAGAGACTAGCTTATGAATCAAATTATACACGCTTATGCTTTTATAATATTCTATACCACAGGTCATAAAAAATATACCTTTAAAATTAACTTTACTCACAATGAATCACATTAAAATACCACAATAAAATACCAGAGGTTGTATATATTATTAATACAAACAGCCAATGTATATGCCAATATGTCTGACCTGAAATAACCTCTTATTTAGCTACAATAAGACAAATTCTAAAATATATATATAGCTGCAAATAACGTATTACACATCATAGAGATTGACTTACAATACTAAACCTGACTTAGAGATATGAAATACAAAATCTTTATCTGGCAAATGAAATTATTTGGCATTAATGTGACTAGCTAAGACCACACAGTACTATGGATATAAGCTTAAAATACAAAATGCCCTTTTAAAATTACCAGCTTTGATTTCTGTAGCAATAATGAATGTATTTGCTTCAAAATATTAGATTATAGTCACTGCCATACGTTACCACATAACAAAATGATTATTCAGTTTCCAGAAATTCTTGTGGGTCATCTAAGAAGGATTTATCCACTATGTGCAGAGGTACAGATCTCAAAATTGTTAATCTTCCTTTGTTCAAGAAAGTGTCCCAAAATGGCAGAGAATATACTTGGCCTAAAGCCTATGTATTTTCCTCTCCAAAAATGCTTCTTTGAGTCTGTGTTCCCCTGTTTACTGTGTTTGTGGGTGCTTATCGAGGATATTGCACCTCCTTCTTTTCTTTAATCATTCCCACAAGAATTGGATAGGCCCTCTGGAGCTAGTCCCTGATTTGCTCTTGGATCTGAAGATCTCATAGGCTATATGGTTTGGCATATGTTTTAAACAGTCAACTCGTTTGGCTGTCATACCAGTTTTAATCCATGAGGGGGCAGCAGATAACCAGAAATGCAGTCTCACTATCAATACTGCTACAGCTTAATATCTCACCTTAAAATGTTTATTCAATATACTATGATTTCTTGTATTAATAAACTTTTCTGGTCAACATATATATCTCATTTAATATAACTTATCATGTATCTATAGAGATTAAATATGAGTATACTTCTAGCATCATACTAGTAAGCAATTTACTGTTAATTATTTTTCAAAATGATAGCATTCAACATCCTGGCATTGTATTGTATCTTAATATGAATACAGTATATTTCATGTTTCTAATAATTTTTGAGTGCATGGACTCATGTTTACAACCAATATTCATAGGACATCTTGTTGTCTGAAAAATAAAGAAACAGATATTGTTATTTTGAAATGAGTCAAATATTTATACATCTATTAATGCAGCTATTATTCAATACCACAGACATTTATCGAATATAGTATGTTTCAGATCAATACATATACATATATGTTGTTAATATAGTCTGGGTGTGGAGAATGTTAATGTATATGAATTTACACTTAATTAATTTCATATTTATTATTATTCAAACAGACAATCTCTCAGACTTATCTATTTACATTTACTATTCAGGAACTTATTAAGTTCAGCAAATACTTATCTAATGTGTTACTGTTAGGCACTGCTTCTTAGATCCACAAACATACATTTTTAGACAATACTGAAAATTACACATATGTTGTACTTTAAAATGAATTTCAAAGTTACAACACAAAACATGTGTTTCTGCTAGCCAGTAAAGATGTGTATCTGAGGTTCAGGGGCCATTAACAGGCCTGTGCTAATTACTATAGTCTCAGAATTTATGTTTGCTTATCTGACTTATGTAGAGAATCTTGTCTCCAACATCCCATGATGTATCCTGGCTTGGTTAATTATCTATCTTCACTAATTGAACCAAATGTTTCCATTTGTCTCTCTCTTAGATGTATTGAGCAGTGAGGGGGGTCTGATGCTCATTAGTTAGGCATGTTTAAACTACAATATGTCTTCAGTGTATTTGGGGATATGACACTTCATTCTCCCTCTATGACTTGTAGTTGGGATCTAGGATGGCACGCTCACAACTGATTAATATGGGCCCATGTGTCCATAAAAGTATCATTTGTAGGGATTCTTATTTTATAGAAAACTGGAGATATTTTGTCAATAATGACAAAAGGACCCTTCCATGATGGAAGAAATTTCTTCTCCTTAACCTGATCTCTTCCAAACTTTATCATTTATTTAATATTCCTTTTTGGATGTTTTCAGATCATAATAAGTTTTAGAAGCAGTTGCAGACTTTTCTATGTTCCTTTGAGCAAATGTAAAGGCATATTGCAGGTGCTTCCTTAAGTTCTCCACATATTGATGTGTATTGGCAGCATTTATCAAGTTTTGCTCTGATGTACGGTACAGTAGATACTGAGGTAGAACCATTCTTCTACCAGTCATCAACTCAAAAGTTGACATCTTAGTAGCACTACTTGGAGTTGCTCTTAAAGGGACACTGAATCCAAATTTTTTCTTTTCTAATTCAGATAGAGCATGCAATTTTAAGAAACTTTCTATTTTACTCCTATTATCAATTTTTCTTCGTTCTCTTGCTATCATTATTTGAAAAAGAAGACATCTAAGCTTTTTTTTGGTTTCAGTACTCTGGACAGCACTTTTTTATTGGTGGATTAATTTATCCACCAATCAGCAAGGACAACCCAGGTTGTTCACCAAAAATGGGCCGGCATCTAAACTTACATTCTTGTATTTCAAATAAATATACAAAGAGAATGAAGAAAATTTGATAATAGGAGTAAATTAGAAAGTTGCTTAAAATGTCATGCTCTATATGAATCATGAAAGTAAAATTTTGGGTACAGTGTCCCTTTAATGTCATTAGGACTAGAGGTAATTTTACATCCCAATCTTTGCCTGATTCACTCACAAACTTTTTTAGGATTTTCGCAATGGACTGGTTGTAACACTACACCACCACTTGAGGCAGTTCTATATGCAATATGGAGCTTTCTTTTAACCCCTAGTATTTTCCACATTTTGGTCATCACTTCACTAGTGAAGTGAGTTCTCTGTGCATGGGGCGGGAGCAGGTGGGAACTGCTACACTACAGAAGAATTTAATGTTTAATTGTTAAATTTAAGTAAAAGAAAAGGGGGGATTTACTATTATTATAAAAACATATTTATTAACCCCTAATCTGCCGCCCCCACTATCGCTGACCCCTGTATATTATTATTAACCCCTAATCTGCTGTCCGCACGCCGCCGCCAGCTACATTATAGCTATGTACCCCTAATCTGCTGCCCCTAACACCGCCGACCCCTATATTATATTTATTAACCCCTAATCTGCCCCCCTCAACGTCGCCTCCACCTGCCTACACTTATTAACCCCTAATCTGCCGAGCGGACCGCACCGCTACTATAATAAAGTTATTAACCCCTAATCCACCTCACTCCCGCCTCAATAACCCTATAATAAATAGTATTAACCCCTAATCTGCCCTCCCTAACATCGCCGACACCTAACTTCAAGTATTAACCCCTAATCTGCCGATCGGAGCTCACCGCTACTCTAATAAAATTTTTAACCCCTAAAGCTAATTTTAACCCTAACCCTAACACCCCCCTAAGTTAAATATAATTTTATTCTAACGAAATAAATTAACTCTTATTAAATAAATTATTCCTATTTAAATCTAAATACTTACCTGTAAAATAATCCCTAATATAGCTACAACATAAATTATAATTATATTATAGCTATTTTAGGATTAATATTTATTTTACAGGCAACTTTGTATTTATTTTAACCAGGTACAATAGCTATTAAATAGTTAAGAACAATTTAATAGCTAAAACAGTTAAAATAATTACAAAATTACCTGTAAAATAAACCTTAACCTAAGTTACAATTAAACCTAACACTACACTATCAATAAATTAATTAAATAAAATACCTACAATTACCTACAATTAAACCTAACACTACACTATCAATAAATTAATTAAATGCAATATCTACAAATAAATACAATGAAATAAACTAACTAAAGTACAAAAAATAAAAAAATATTTACAAACATCAGAAAAATATTACAACAATTTTAAACTAATTACACCTACTCTAAGCCCCCTAATAAAATAACAAAGCCCCCCAAAATAAAAAATGCCCTACCCTATTCTAAATTACTAAAGTTCAAAGCTCTTTTACCTTACTAGCCCTGAACAGGGCCCTTTGCGGGGCATGCTCCAAAGAATTCAGCTCTTTTGCCTGTAAAAAAACACATACAATACCCCCCCAACATTACAACCCACCACCCACATACCCCTAATCTAACCCAAACCCCCCTTAAATAAACCTAACACTAAGCCCCTGAAGATCTTCCTACCTTATCTTCACCATACCAGGTTCACCAATCGATCCAGAAGTGCTCCTCCGATGTCTTGATCCAAGCCCAAGCGGAGGGCTGAAGATGTCCATGATCCAGCTGAAGTCTTCATCCAAGCGGGAGCTGAAGAGGTCCATGATCCGGCTGAAGTCTTCTATCAACGGCATCTTCAATCTTTTTTCTTCCGGATCCATCTTGCAGACCTCCGACGCGGAACATCCTGCTGGCCCGACGGACTACCGACGAATGAAGGCTCGTTTAAGGGACGTCATCCAAGATGGCGTCCCTCGAATTCCGATTGACTGATAGGATTCTATTAGCCAATTGGAATTAAGGTAGGAATAATCTGATTGGCTGATGGAATCAGCCAATCAGAATCAAGTTCAATCCGATTGGCCGATCCGATCAGCCAATCAGATTGAGCTCGAATTCTATTGGCTGATCGGAACAGCCAATAGAATGCAAGCTCAATCTGATTGGCTGATCGGATCAGCCAATCGGATTGAACTTGATTCTGATTGGCTGATTCAATCAGCCAATCAGAATATTCCTACCTTAATTCCGATTGGCTGATAGAATCCTATCAGCCAATCAGAATTCGAGGGACGCCATCTTGGATGACGTCCCTTAAAGGAGCCTTCATTCGTCGGTAGTCCGTCGGGCCAGCAGGATGTTCCGCGTCGGAGGTCTGCAAGATGGATCCGGAAGAAAGAAGATTGAAGATGCTGTTGATAGAAGACTTCAGCCGGATCATGGACCTCTTCAGCTCCCACTTGGATGAAGACTTCAGCCGAATCATGGACATCTTCAGCCCCCCGCTTGGGCTTGGATCAAGACATCGGAGGAGCTCTTCTGGATCGATCGGTGAACCTGGTATGGTGAAGATAAGGTAGGAAGATCTTCAGAGGCTTAGTGTTAGGTTTATTTAAGGGGGGTTTGTCTTAGATTAGGGGTATGTGGGTGGTGGGTTGTAATGTTGGGGGGGTATTGTATGTGGTTTTTTTTACAGGCAAAAGAGCTGAATTCTTTGGGGCATTCCCCGCAAAGGGCCCTGTTCAGGGCTGGTAAGGTAAAAGAGCTTTGAACTTTAGTAATTTAGAATAGGGTAGGGCATTTTTTTATTTTGGGGGCTTTGTTATTTTATTAGGGGGCTTAGAGTAGGTGTAATTAGTTTAAAATTGTTGTAATATTTTCCTGATGTTTGTAAATATTTTTTTATTTTTTGTAAGTTAGTTCTTTTTTATTTTTTGTACTTTAGTTAGTTTATTTCATTGTATTTATTTGTAGATATTGTATTTAATTAATTTATTGATAGTGTAGTGTTAGGTTTAATTGTAGGTAATTGTAGGTATTTTATTTAATTAATTTATTGATAGTGTAGTGTTAGGTTTAATTGTAACTTAGGTTAGGATTTATTTTACAGGTAATTTTGTAATTATTTTAACTATTTTAGCTATTAAATACTATTTAATAGCTATTGTACCTGGTTAAAATAAATACAAAGTTACCTGTAAAATAAATATAAATCCTAAAATAGCTATAATATAAATATAATTTATATTGTAGCTATATTAGGATTTATTTTACAGGTAAGTATTTAGCTTTAAATAGGAATAATTTATTTAATAAGAGTTAATTAATTTCGTTAGATTTAAATTATATTTAACTTAGGGGGGTGTTAGTGTTAGACTTAGCTTTAGGGGTTAATACATTTATTAGAATAGCGGTGAGCTCCAGTCGGCAGATTAGGGGTTAATGTTTGAAGTTAGGTGTCGGCGATGTTAGGGAGGGCAGATTAGGGGTTAATACTATTTATTATAGGGTTAGTCAGGCGGATTAGGGGTTAATAACTTTATTATAATAGCGGTGCGGTCCGCTCGGCAGATTAGGGGTTAATAAGTGTAGACAGGTGGAGGCGACATTGTGGGGGGCAGATTAGGGGTTAATAAATAAAATATAGGGGTCGGCGGTGTTAGGGGCAGCAGATTAGGGGTACATAGGGATAATGTAAGTAGCGGGGGTTTACGGAGCGGCAGATTAGGGGTTAATAATAATATGCAGGGGTCAGCGATAGCGGGGGCGGCAGAATAGGGGTTAATAAGTGTAAGGTTAGGGGTGTTTAGACTCGGGGTACATGTTAGAGTGTTAGGTGCAGACGTAGGAAGTGTTTCCCCATAGGAAACAATGGGGCTGCGTTAGGAGCTGAACGCGGCTTTTTTGCAGGTATTAGGTTTTTTTTCAGCTCAAACAGCCCCATTGTTTTCTATGGGGGAATCATGCACGAGCACGTTTTTGAAGCTGGCCGCGTCCGTAAGCAACTCTGGTATCGAGAGTAGCAGTGGCGTTAAATATGCCTGTACGCTCCCTTTTTGGAGCCTAACACAGCCATTCTGTGAACTCTCAATACCAGAGTTATTTAAAAGGTGCGGCCAGAAAAAAGCCAGCGTTAGCTACGCGGGTCGTTACCGACAAAACTCTAAATCTAGCCGTAAGGTATCTGGGAGCGGTGGGGGGTTGGTTTTTTTTTTGGGGGGGAGCTACACTACAGAAACGGGCAAAAAGATAATAAAAGCATAATTTTTTTCTAAACTGGGTACTGACAGACAGCTGCCAGTACCCAAGATGGCACCAATTAAGGTAGAGGGTTAAAGAGCTGTTTGGGGGGGGATCGGTGAGGTTTGGGGCTAAGGGGGGATCCTACACAGCAGCATATGTAAATATGCTAAAAACACACACAAATTAATATACCTTTTATTTTAGTACTGGCAGACTTTCTGCCAGTAATTAAGATGGTGGGGACATTTGTGGGGTGGGGGAGGGAAGAGAGCTGTTTGGGAGGGATCAGGGGGTCTGATGTTTCAGGTTGGAGGCTGATCTCTACACTAAAGCTAAAATTAACCCTGCAAGCTCCCTACAAGCTACCTAATTAACCCCTTCACTGCTAGCTATAATACATGTGTGATGTGCAGTGGCATTTAGCGGCCTTCTAATTACTAAAAAGCAACGCCAAAGCCATATATGTCTGCTATTTCTAAACAAAGGGCATCCCAGATAAGCATTTACAACCATTTGTGTCATAATTGCACAAGCTGTTTGTATATAATTTCAGTGAGAAACCTAAAGTTTGTGAAAAAGTTTGTGAAAAAGGGAATGATTTTTTTTTATTTGATCACATTTGGCGATGAAATGGTGGCATGAAATATACCAAAATGGGCCTAGATCAATACTTTGGGTTGTCTAATACACTACACTAAAGCTAAAATTAACCCTACAAGCTCCCTAATTAACAAAGGGGATCTCAGAGAAGCATTTACAACCATTTGTGCCATAATTGCACAAGCTGTTTGGAAATGATTTCAGTGAGAACCCTTTAATTGTGAAAAATGTAACTTTTTTCATTTGATCGCATTTGGCGGTGAAATGATCGTATTAAATATACCAAAATGGGCCTAGATCAATACTTTTGGGTTGTTTACTACAATACACTAAAGATAAAATGACCCCAAAAAGCTCCCTACATGCTCCCTAATTAACCCCTTCACTGCTGGGCATAATACACATGTGGTGCACAGTGGCATTTAGTGGCCTTCTAATTACCAATAAGCAATGCCAAAGCAATATATGTCTGCTATTTCTGAACAAAGGGGATCCCAGGGAAGAATTTGTAACCATTTATGCCATAATAACACAAGCTATTTGTAAATAATTTCAGTGAGAAACCGAAAGTTTGTGAAAAAATTTCTGATAAAGTGAACGATTTTTTGTTTTTGATCGCATTTGGCTGTGAAATGGTCGCATGAAATATACCAAAATGTGTCTAGATCAATACTTTGGGATGTCTTCTAATATATATATATATATATATATATATATATATATATATATATATATATATATATATATATATATATATATAAATATATATATATATATATATATATATATATATATACATGTCAAGGTATATTCAGGGATTCCTGAAAGATATCAGTGTTCCAATTCTAATTTTGAAAAAATGTGGTTTGGAAATAGCAAAGTGCTTCTTGTATTTATGGCCCTATAACTTGCAAAAAAAGCAAAGAACATGTAAACATTGGGTATTTCTAAACTCAGGACAAAATTTAGATCTATTTATCACGGGTGTTTTTTGGTGGTTGTAGATGTGTAACAGATTTTGGGGGTCAAAGTTCGAAAAAGTGTGTTTGTCTCCATTTTTTCCTCATATTTTATAAAAAAAATGTTTATAGTAAATTATAAGATATGAAAATAATGGTATCTTTAGAAAGTCCATATAATGGTGAGAAAAACGGTATATAATATGTGTGAGTACAGTAAATGAGTAAGAGAAAAATTGCAGCTAAACAAGAACACTGCAAAAATGTAAAAATAGCCTTGGTCCCAAACGGACAGAAAATGGAAAAGTGCTGTGGTCATTAAGGGGTAAAAACATCATCAACATAAGATAAGTTCCCCTTTCCAGTGCATCAGACATAGCCTTATGCATGAATACTGCAAATTCATGTCCTGAATTTATGTATCCAAACGGGAGCCTTTGGAATGCATTTTGGACCTTTTGGAACGAGAATGCAAGCTTATACTGGTCCTCTTCATGTACCTTTATGGTCCAATATCCCTGTGCACAATCAATGACAGTAAATATTTTAGATCCCTGCATCTGCGCTAGGCACTGGTCAATATCTGGCACAAGCCAGCCAGACATGTACACTCTCTTGTTTAGCTGTCTTAAGTAAGCACACAAATGCCATTGTCCATTGGGCTTATGGACACCTAGAATAGGATTGTTATAAGAGCTATGCACCTGTCTGATGATACCTCTTTCTTCCAGGTTCCTTATGATTTCTGCAAAAAAATCATATGAGGCTAAAGAAAGTATGTATTGTTTAACAAAGACAGGTGGTGCATTGGGATCTGTTTGGATTCTTGAAATGTGCAAGTCTGTAGTCCCTAAGAATCCATAGCGAAAATATCCTTGTACTCCATCAGGAGTTCCCATAGCTGTTGGCATTCATCACCATTGGAACAGCCATTAGGTAAGGAGATTTGCTCTTCGACTATTTGCTGAAATCCTGGAAATATTTCAGGCTGTCCTATCTCCTAGGCTTCTTCCAACCTAGAGGTGATATCCTCTTGGTTATAATTTACATTGCCCCATGACTTTGGGTATTGGGGTATTGTTGCTCTTTGATCGGCTGATCAAATACTAGAGATGCTTCTTCAACTTTACAGATGCCTGCCTTCCTCTGAGCTGAAGGGATAAATAGACTGAATTGTAAATAGTCCCTCTAGCATAGATTTTATTAACTGTTCTTCAGTTAAGTATCCTTCAGATATTAGCCTGGAATTATATTATTCTGGAATCCAAAAGTGTAATAACTTAAATTCCAGCACATATCCTATGGTGGTTCCCTTGGATAATGTTATATCCTGTGGGGTCATGTTATGTATAATAACCATGGGAGTATGGGTCATTGTTATACCCAGATCTTGCATTCTATGAGTGTTTCGGAAGTTTTTTCTGTCCTCTTTTTACCTGTAAGGATAAGAGGAATTTATCAGCCCCAAAAGGGATTACAACATCGTTAGACACCTTCATATTCACAGCATATGGCAATTGCTGGTTTAATTTCAGGGCTGCATTTTCATCCTGAAATACTTCAGGGTCCCTGTAATGGAAGCTTCTGTTGCTTTTGTACTTGGAGAGGAATGCAGGCCAGCCTCCTCCCCACCGACTATGGACCCTGGAACTTGAAGGGATTCTATGATTTGGGAGTTGGGTGTCCAGGGTACATTTGGAGTACGTTTACCCAGTTTCCATGAATTCCCAGAGACTCTGAGAACTGAAGGGCCCTGAAGATTCCTGTGTTTTGTTGGAGTATAAGGTGACAGCTCAATCCAGCATTGTCTGCTGCAAGCCTCCCCCTCTTTACTCAGAATGCTTGAGCTAATTAAAACCTCCTGTAGTCTAGGTGTGAAGTGTCTTTCTGTTATTGTGTGAGTCATCCATTGTCCTTTTGTAAGTCAGGGTGTGATTAGAATCTTGTTTAACTAACCATTGTCTGATGTTTGTCTCATTGTATAATATTTGTTTCTATTGATTATGTGGTAAGGTAACTACCCCCCTTTGTTGGAAATGTATAAAAGCTGTGTTTTCTGTCCAATAAGGCAGTTCCTATTTTGACCCTCAAGTATTCAGTCTTGGCTAATGTTCTTGGGGTAGCTATAACAACTTGCAGCGGCTGTTATTCTAATAGCGGCAGGTATCCAGTGGAGGTTCATGGGTTGGCGTTTGGTGGGAGGAAGCTGACTTTAGCAGGTATACCCAGTCTGGGGTACCGAGACCCGCTACAATCCCCCTTTAACCTGCTCCATAGGCAAAGGTTAATCAAATCTATTTGCATGGCATATCTATGTAAGAAATCATTGCCAATGTATATTTGATTATGGGGAGTATTTAAAACTAAAAACAGGTGTTTTGCTGATTTATTACCTATAGAGATAGATAATAAACATTTAGCTGGGACATAATAGCTTTCAGACCTGTCATCCAGGCCATGGCCACAATGGTCTTGGGGAGAAAGATATTTAATCACCTTAGGTTCAGCAATCTGCGTTAATAAACCTTTGTTTATGTAGCTAGCTTCCTGTTTTAAGTTCAATTTAGCATACTTGGTTTTACCAAGATCATCACTTGCATAGGGATAAATAGATCATCCTTAACATTCGCAATTTCTGCGAGGAATTGCGAATGATCTCCCCCTTTAGGGAGTTTAGAGTCCCCCTCGTGGAGGTATATGGTTAATACATCGCTGTTTAAGGAAATATTTGCTATCTTTCCAAGCAAAATTTTAAAAGTATTACCATCAGAGCCATTTAAAGGAGTCTGATCATCTATTTGTAGGATAGTGATTTCAGGTATAGAGTTATTCCTGAAATGAATCTCCACAGCATCTGGCTTCTCTTCGTACCAACCCCAGAACCCTGTCACCATTTTATTGCCTATTAGGCATCATTTAAAATTCGGGATATTCTAATATATGAACTGATGTCACTGATGGTGGGTGTGTCTGGGGTTTGGTCCGGAGACCCAATAGAAGTGTAACCTAATATGGGCTATTGGATTTTGCAAGGAATGTTTAGTGTAGATTTAGATGCCATCAAGTATTATTATTATTATTATTATTATGATTAGTTTATATATCTTTATTAGTCTTTTTAGTATTGCGGTTATTAACCACGTTTAATTTTTTGGGCCAATCTTTATTATAATTTTAATATATTTCTAAACAAACGATTGGCTCATTACATTACATTATATATATAGGTCTATTACATCTATTATATCGTCAGCAGTGGTATAACAATATTTTTATTATTTTAAACAACAATGTACTTTAAAATAATTCAGTTCTAATTGACTGTACCGCCAATGTTATGTGCTAGATGCTATCTTAACTGGATTAGCCAATAGATTATGGTTAGAGAGGGGTGTGTGATTTTTAAGGATTCTGATTGGATATTAACTGTTTATATTGAGCAAGGTGTAGTATGAGCTATACAGCCTGATGAAATGGCGCTACCGCTGAGAAACGCATTGCTGTGCTTGCTATACGTTGATTTTAATAAATTATACTTTACATTGACACCTTGCTCCTGGACTTCTTGGATATTTGGATCCTTTTCCTTTTGGTCCTTCTTGGATTGGTTTGGCGGACACTTGGAAGAAATTGCTCACAAGCCGAGTGTGCTGCCCGTTTCAGAGGAGATCAAGATCGAGTCAGCCGAGTGGCTCTGAAGCCTCTGGATATGTAACTCATTTTGTGAGTATATAGGATTACTCTATAGTTGTTTTATTGGCCTCAACATTATTATCCTATTAGGCGACTCTTTCTGTTCCTATTTCTAGGATGTCTCACATATTAGTAAATAGTGTACATAATTGACTTACTTTGCATACAAAGAGAGAAGCGCTCTACCAGGAACGAACAACAGCTCAGTGGCTTGTTCTATGGCGATTTACCACCCGGAAGCAGCCTCTTTTAGACCAGTGTGCTTTTCACAGAAGAAAACTTTCCTGAAGTATATCAGTCTGATCCCGCCAAGTAAGGTCAGTCCAGCCCCGAAATACCAGGCAATTCTCCTCTGAACAAGGAACATGACAACCCCAGACGATCGTTTCGGCCTCCTATGGGCCTCGTCAGTGAGGTGCAGCCACATTCCTCTAAGCACACTGGGCAAGGAGTCCACGTCTGGTTTCCCCCATTACCCATAGGGAGACTTCCCCAGGGTCATAATAATTTGCATACAAAGAGAAAAGCGCTCTACCAGGAACGAACAACAGCTCAGTGGCTTGTTCTATGGCGATTTACCACCCGGAAGCAGCCTCTTTTAGACCAGTGTGCTTTTCACAGAAGAAAACTTTCCTGAAGTATATCAGTCTGATCCCGCCAAGTAAGGTCAGTCCAGCCCCGAAATACCAGGCAATTCTCCTCTGAACAAGGAACATGACAACCCCAGACAATCGTTTTGGCCTCCTATGGGCCTCGTCAGTGAGGTGCAGCCACATTCCTCTAAGCACACTGGGCAAGGAGTCCACGTCTGGTTTCCCCCATTACCCATAGGGAGACTTCCCCAGGGTCATAATAATTTGCATACAAAGAGAGAAGAGCTCTACCAGGAACGAACAACAGCTCAGTGGCTTGTTCTATGGTGATTTACCACCCGGAAGCAGCCTCTTTTAGACCAGTGTGCTTTTCACAGAAGAAAACTTTCCTGAAGTATATCAGTCTGATCCCGCCAAGTAAGGTCAGTCCAGATCCCGAAATACCAGGCAATTCTCCTCTGAACAAGGAACATGACAACCCCAGACGATCGTTTCGGCCTCCTATGGGCCTCGTCAGTGAGGTGCAGCCACATTCCTCTAAGCACACTGGGCAAGGAGTCCACGTCTGGTTTCCCCCATTACCCATAGGGAGACTTCCCCAGGGTCATAATAATTTGCATACAAAGAGAGAAGCGCTCTACCAGGAACGAACAACAGCTCAGTGGCTTGTTCTATGGCGATTTACCACCCGGAAGCAGCCTCTTTTAGACCAGTGTGCTTTTCACAGAAGAAAACTTTCCTGAAGTATATCAGTCTGATCCCGCCAAGTAAGGTCAGTCCAGCCCCGAAATACCAGGCAATTCTCCTCTGAACAAGGAACATGACAACCCCAGACAATCGTTTCGGCCTCCTATGGGCCTCGTCAGTGAGGTGCAGCCACATTCCTCTAAGCACACTGGGCAAGGAGTCCACGTCTGGTTTCCCCCATTACCCATAGGGAGACTTCCCCAGGGTCATAATAATTTGCATACAAAGAGAGAAGCGCTCTACCAGGAATGAACAACAGCTCAGTGGCTTGTTCTATGGCGATTTACCACCCGGAAGCAGCCTCTTTTAGACCAGTGTGCTTTTCACAGAAGAAAACTTTCCTGAAGTATATCAGTCTGATCCCGCCAAGTAAGGTCAGTACAGCCCCGAAATACCAGGCAATTCTCCTCTGAACAAGGAACATGACAACCCCAGACGATCGTTTCGGCCTCCTATGGGCCTCGTCAGTGAGGTGCAGCCACATTCCTCTAAGCACACTGGGCAAGGAGTCCACGTCTGGTTTCCCCCATTACCCATAGGGAGACTTCCCCAGGGTCATAATAATTTGCATACAAAGAGAGAAGCGCTCTACCAGGAACGAACAACAGCTCAGTGGCTTGTTCAGAGATGGATTGCCTGGTATTTCGGGGCTGGACTGTACTGTGAAGTCAGGATCAGACTGATATGCTACAGGAAAGTTCTTCTCTGTGAAAGGCACATATTGAGCAAAACGAGGCTGCTTCTAGGGTGGTAACTAGCCATAGAACAAGCTATTATGCTATTGTTCGTTCCCAGGTTGAGCGCTTCTCTCTTTTTATTTATGCAAATTATGACACTTAGGGAAGTCTCCCTAAGTGTGATGCGGGAATCCAGACGTGGACCCGTTGCTCAGTGTGCCTAGAGGGATATGGCTACACCTCACTGACGAGGCCCACAATAGGCCGAAACATACGTCTGGGGTTTTGCTGTTTCTCTTGTTCAGAGATGGATTGACTGGTATTTCGGGGCTGGACTGTACTGTGAAGTCAGGATCAGACTGATATGCTACAGGAAAGTTCTTCTCTGTGAAAGGCACATATTGAGCAAAACGAGGCTGCTTCTAGGGTGGTAACTAGCCATAGAACAAGCTATTATGCTATTGTTCGTTCCCAGGTTGAGCGCTTCTTTCTTTTTATTTATGCAAATTATGACACTTAGGGAAGTCTCCCTAAGTGTGATGCGGGAATCCAGACGTGGACCCGTTGCTCAGTGTGCCTAGAGGGATATGGCTGCACCTCACTGACGAGGCCCACAATAGGCTGAAACGTACATCTGGGGTTTTGCTGTTTCTCTTGTTCAGAGATGGATTGCCTGGTATTTCGGGGCTGGACTGTACTGTGAAGTCAGGATCAGACTGATATGCTACAGGAAAGTTCTTCTCTGTGAAAGGCACATATTGAGCAAAACGAGGCTGCTTCTAGGGTGGTAACTAGCCATAGAACAAGCTATTATGCTATTGTTCGTTCCCAGGTTGAGCGCTTCTCTCTTTTTATTTTTTTTTTATTTATAATTGACTTACTTGCATACTGAGTTGGCCCACTTGAATGGACAAGCTACTTTTAACCATGGACTGTTTTTTTATATCCCAGGGTATCGATTCCTGGATCCTTTGGATCCCTCAGAATCATAGCTATTGTTCCTATTTTGACGTGGTTGTCTTTGGGGTTCAACTTGTTCAGCATTAATATCTTGGGGACCACTATTTACTTGGGGTGTCTGGTTACCCTGAGAGTATTTTCATAACTTTTTGTATTTATTTTTACGGGGGTACAGATTACTTTGTGGGTTTTCATCTATTTGGGGATAACTATTTGTTTGGGTATGCCCCCCATTTTGAGTATATTCTCTTTGCACCTCAGCCCACAATGGGGGAGGGGCAGAGTTAAAACTATGAGGGGAAGGCCTGTTTTCTCAGGGCCACTTCCACATAAGTTTTCTTGTTAGACTCCAAATTTAGGGGGCTAGGTGACACCCTAGTTTCTGCCACAATTTGGAAATGGGCCTTGGTTCCCTCTTAACCCCCTGTTCACCGGACTGCTGAATAGAGTATATCTTTGTACTCTCTTTGATCAGCCAGTCCAATGAGCAGTTCTCATCAAAATCTCTAGCTAAGTTAAGTTTGATGTGTACGGGCAATGCTTCGTAAAATAAATTAACAAATTCTGAACTTTCAGATATAGGGTAATCTTCGTCCATATTGTACGCACTTTTTAGTACAGAAAGGAATTCTATAGGGCTTTGATGTGCACCACATTTTAAATCGTATACAGCTATTTTCACTGAGGTTTTGGTGCGATATTTCCTGAATTCTTTTTTGCACTGATTTTTTGTTTCACACCAGGAATGAATATTCATATCCTTGAGGGAAGCAAAGAATTTATGATGTTTACCCTCAAATCCCAGGGCAGAAATTCAATTTTTGACTACTCACTAGTAACATTCATTATGGATAAATCACTTTCATAGTTCTCTAAGTGGTAAATTATAGAAGTGGTTCCATTTTTGGAAGATTTAGTTACTGCATCCTTTAACAAAGTAATTATTTTAGGGGTGTGATATACCTTATTAGACACATCTTGGGCTTTCCTAGGGACCTTATTTTTGGGGCTGAAGTGCCCCCTATCTGCCCTATATTTACTATGGGGAG
The DNA here is from genome assembly GCF_027579735.1 of Bombina bombina. Taxonomy (NCBI): domain Eukaryota; kingdom Metazoa; phylum Chordata; class Amphibia; order Anura; family Bombinatoridae; genus Bombina; species Bombina bombina. The sequence continues at coordinate 164,046,761 of NC_069501.1, forward strand.
ACCCCCTACGTACTATAGGACTACGTGGGCTATTTGGGTAGCTGGCTCTGCCCTCTGACTCACTACTAGAGCTTTCCCCCTCATCTGAAGTATAGCAATTCCCTGAATTTATAACATAAGGTGACTGTCTATTTGGAAAGTGTATTTCTGATCCAATAGGGGTCCTTTGTTTAAATTCTTCTCTAATATTCTGCAGTTCATTTCTCATCAATTCTTTAAGGGAATTAAAAATACCTGCATTATCCTCATTGCTAACAGAAGGGTTTTCATTCTGACAAAACAGCTGTTTTAAACCACTTAACTCTCTTTTGGTTTTGTGCGAGTTGTTTATGCAAATCTTCTATTTGAGAGATTAAACTCTGGTTATATTTTTGTAAGGTGGCCATGTTTTGGGCAAACTCATCAATTTTATCCTGGACTCGTTCTGCCTCATCCTCATTTAACCTTAAGGAATATTTTTCACCCCTAATTTGCTCCAATTGTGAGTTTTGTACTTCAATTTTATTGTAAATTTCATCATTCACATAGAGGAGTAGACCCCAAGTTTTAAAATTATTTCATCTTGTTTCCTCTGCTTTTGAGGTCAGCCAAATTTTAACAGCCCTTGAAATATTTTGCTTTCACCACACCATATATTATTTGAAATATTTTTGGACTTAGTCTTAAGCATCTTAATGTAAGCGCCTAATTCTCCCTTAATACTTAATCTATTTTTAAGGTGAGTAATGACTTCTGTTTTAAGCATTTCTGCCTGACTAACGGGCGATTTTGGGGAACACATTTCAATACTATGTATAGATTCATTGGATTCACTTCTAGTAACAGACATTATTATTTTTGCTTAGTATTTGGTTAAATCAAAACTAATTCAAATTTGACCAACAAGAGATTTTTTTTTTTAAATATGAATATTAATTTTGAAAAATTAATAAAAAAAATAAAAATGTTATAAATTTTTTCAATGTATTCATTTTTATTATCTCTATTTAATACAAATATATTATATCAATATGATAAATATAAGGATCTCAGCAGTGCCTCCAGTGCCCAGTTGGTCTTCGGTCTATTCAACGTTTTTTGGGGTTAGCCAATTACTATAGAAAGTTTGTTAAAAACTTTTCTTCCTTGGTCAAAACTATCACAGACATGACCCGTAAAGAGAATGATCCACTCCATTGGTCACCTACTGCCATTAAGGCCATTGATAGTTTTAAGACTGCCTTTGCTGCAAATCCAGTTCTGGCTAATCCTAACCATGTCCTGCCTTTTGTTCTTGAGGTCAATGCATCTGAGACTGGAGTAGGTGCCCTCTTGCCTCAACATCCTATGCCTGACGATTCTTTGCATCTGTGTAGTTTCTTCTCTAGGAAATTGTCTCCAGCGGAGTGCAATTATGAAATTGGTGACAGGGAATTACTGGCTATAATTTTGGCACTTAAGGAATGGAGGAATCTTCTCGAGGGTACTAGTGTGCCAGTGTTCATTCTTACTGACCACAAGAATTTAACTTATCTATCTGAAGAATAACGTTTGTCGCCCCGACAGGCCAGATGGGCACTATTTTTGTCTCGGTTTAATTATGTGGTTTCCTACCTACCTGGTAGTAAGAATGTTAGGGCTGATGCCTACTCCTGTTATACCTCCTGACCATATTTTGGCTACCATACGTACTAATTTGACTTCTCCCTTGGGGGAGGAGATCCTGGCTGCACAAACCAATTCACCTCCGGAGAAACCTAGTGGTAAGTGTTTTGTTCCTGAGAATCTTCTAACTAAACTTTTGCATACTTACCACTAAGCTAAAGCCGCAGGTCACCCAGGCAAGAACCAAATGATTTGGTCTTTCACTCGACAATTCTGGTGGCTAGGTCTTCGTTCTGATGTTGCTGCGTATGTTACCTCCTGCTCAGTTTGTGCACAGAATAAGACTCCTCGACATATTCCTGTGGGTCTTCTTCCACCTATTGCTAATGGTGAGCGTCCTTGGACACATCTTTCCATGGACTTCATTGTCGAGCTCCCTGTTTCCAATGGCAATACTGTTATCCTTATGGTGGTTGACCGTTTTTCTAAAATGTCACATTGTATTCCCTTGATGAAGCTGCCTACCACTCAGGAGCTTGCTTCAATTTTTGGCCCGGGAGGTCTTCCGTTTACATGGGTTACCCAAGGAGATAGTGTCAGACCGGGGTAGCCAGTTTGTCTCCAGATTTTGGTGTTCCTTTTGTGCTCAAATGGGGATCCAGCTTTCCTTCTCCTCGGCATATCACCCTCAATCCAATGGGGCTGCGGAACGGTCTAATCAAGCTCTGGAACAGTTCCTCCGTTGCTATGTCTCAGATCACCACAATAATTGGTCTGAACTGTTACCTTGGGCAGAGTTTGCTCGTAATAGTGCTATTAATGCTTCCTCCAAGTTATCCCCGTTCATGGCGAATTATGGGTTTCAACCATCCTTGTTGCCTGATTCATTCATGTCTCAGGGTATTCCGGCTTTGGAGGAGCATCTCCGGCAACTCCGTTCCACGTGGGTGCAGATTCAGGATTGCCTTCATCGTTCTATGCAGCGCCAAAAGTTCCAGGCTGATCGTAGGCGTCTCCCCGCACCTTCCTACCAGGTTGGTGAGAGAGTTTGGCTATCCTCCCGCAACTTGTGCCTTCTAATAAATTGGCTCCCCGTTATGTTGGTCCTTTTTGAATACTCCGACGGGTTAATCCTGTGGCCTACGCTCTTGACCTTCCTCCTGCTTTGCGCATCTCCAATGTTTTTCATGTCTCCCTCTTGAAACCATTGGTTTGTAATTAGTTTACCACTGTGTTGCCTCATCCCCGTCCTATCCTTGTTGACAACCATGAGGAGTATGAGGTCAGCAGCATTATTGACTCTCGTATGTCCAGGGGCCATGTACAGTATTTGTTTCACTGGAGGGGCTACGGTCAAGAGGAGCGTTCTTGGGTTCCCTCCTCTAATGTTTATGCTCCTGCCCTCCTCCGTGACTTCCATGCCTGTTTCCCCAATAAGCCTTTTGTCCTTCCGTGGGGGAGGGGTTGTTGAGGGGAGGGTACTGTCAGGGTTTTTTCCCTGTTGTATTTGCCATGTGCTGCTGGCAGCCATTTTACTCACCTCTCTTCCTTACTTGGTGTATTGTGGGGGATGCTGCTCATTGCCTGTACTTCCTTTTATGGCCAGACTGTTGTGCATCATCCATGTGAGACAGGATGCAGTCTCAGAATTGTGATGTCATCACTTATTATTTAAAGGGCCTCTGTTCAGTATGCTTTGCCTTTGCGTTGTCTCAGACCTGTTTGTGAGAGCTTCTGTGTTTTACCTGGCTGCCTGACGTCCTTCCTGGTTCCTGATCCCTGGCTTGTTCCTGACTCTGCTGTTTTCCTTTGTCCTGATTCCGGCTCGTCAGACTATTCGCTTTGGCTCCTGACTCGGCTCATCTGACTACCAGCTCTGGTTTTGACTCCTGGCTTGTTATTTGACTTGTGGACTTTTTATTATTTTTTGCTATTAATAAAGGTGTGATTATTTTTGCACTTCTCGTCTCAGTCTGATTCCTGGCACCCTGACATAGCCCCACTGCAATATAAATATGAAGACAGCATTTATTGCAACAAAAAAAAACTGATTCTGCACACAAAGGGTTAAATTAAAACATTTTTGCCCCAACTAAGGGCTCGTTTCCATTGAAACGTAAAAAATGGAGCAGTAAGCTACTGAAGTGACAGACAGCTACAAGTAGTTTACAGCTCCATTTTAGTACAAGGTTTCCATTAAATTTAAATATTTTGCGCATTGTGTGCAGTCGCTCTTTTCGTGTAGGTGTAAGTTAACGTTGTGTTAATACTTCCATCTGACGTCAGATTTCTTGAAAATAATTTAGTTGCTATTGTAACCCAACCTTACACTATAAAATTTATGTTTAACGTCTGAACTCCTTACCTGTGATCACCTCTAAAGAGAAACAAAAACAAAGATACACTAATTTATAATAAAAGTTTTTTAGCTACAAGCAAATACTATTTTTTATTATAATTATATTTTCCACTTTATTAATATATTTAATATGTATTACCACCCTAGGCATAGGTCTAGATTGAATTTTGTAGATATGTGCATGCATATATTTTGTATGTATGTATATATATATATATATATATATATATATATATATATATATATATATATATATATATATACTGATATTTCCATAAGAACATAAGTGCAACTATTCCTATACATGGCACAGCAATAAATATGACATATTTAAAACAAAATCTTCATTGAAACACTTGCATTATTTGCAAGTTTCAACATTTCATTGGGAAATAGGCCTCAAAAAGCTAATTTTCCCTCTTTTACACCTAGTTGAGCTGGGTGTCATTTTTTCAATGTATCGACAGCCTCCAACAGTGTATTAATGGTTTGTGCTTTTCATTGGAAACCTGGTATAAGTTAACACTTAATGGCTTCTAATAATTTCTATGGCACGCAAAAATATTCTGAGGTATAACACACTATCGGAAGCAATTGATAAACAAAATTGCTTCCGATGGCATGTTTATCTGTTTGGTACCTTGAGCAAACCTAATTACCGCTCAATGGAAATTGAGCCCAAAGGCAGGAGACCTAACTTCCAGTCCCAGCTATGCCCCATTGCAATACATTTTAAGTTACAATTATTTTAGCACTAAACTAGTAAAAAAAAAAAAAAGAGATAAATCCCTCGTCCCCAGAGTGAAACAAATAATGCAGTATGTTCAGTTACACTGCACAAAAAAACTGATTCTGCACACAAAAGGTTTATTCCAAAAAGAACATAATTTATGCATACCTGATAAATTACTTTCTTTCATGGTGGTGAGAGTCCAAAATCCATTAATCCTGTGAATTACTCTATTTCCATTAGGAGGAGGTAAAGATTCCCAAACCCCAAGGGTTCTATAATACTTCTCCTACCCAGGGCTCAAGCCCTACAAAAAGTGTGGGAACTCACCAAGACTTCCACCGCCCTCACAATTATTTTTGTTTTATACACACATTGGGGCCAATTTATCAAGGGCCAAATGGCCCCTGATGCTCCTGTTTCTGCACAAGCCTTCAGGCTCACCAGAAAGAGCAGTTATTAAGCAGCGGTCTTAAGGCTGCTGCTCCTTAACTGGTCTGCCTGCTCTGAGGTTGCAGACATCAATCCGCCCAATCCTAAACAATAGGGCTGATTGACACCCCTGCTAGAAGCTGATTAGCCACAAATCTGCAGGGGCGGCATTGCACAAGCAAATCACAAGAACTTCTTGTGCAATGTTAAATGCTGACAGCGTATGCTGTCGGCATTCATCTATGTCTGTCAGACATGATCCATTGAGCGGATCGTGTCGGACAGACTGATGATAAATCAGTCCCATTGTATGGATATGTATAAAATCTATACACATGGATAATGAAAGTAAATTAAAACCAATGAAGGGCTGAATGTTTGCTTTCGGGCCTGAGTACAGACACCCATGGTTACATTTTTACATGGCAGGGGGGATATTTTTTATTTGTAATTTAGGATTCAACTGATACTGAAAGCTGAGAAGCCAGACACACATTTTTTAGAACACATAAAGGGGCATTTGCATATAGATTATATTGAATAATCCAAAAAGCTAAGAGCCTTAGTAAAATTTTAGATGTCACTCACTGGTTCTCAGGATGTGTAAAGCTCTGTAATGTAAACATCTGATATCATAATATTGATAAGGTTTGTGTGTGCACTCACTCTTCAGTAAGAAACAAATGAAAATTTGATTTAAAGTAAAATTATGGTCTCAAGTCGTCTAAGTGTCATTTTCTTTTACCATTCACACATATACCAAGTGATTGTCAAACAAGTAACACTGGCAGAGGAAGCAGGACACATGAGACACAACAAGTCACCTTTCACTTTGGGATGAAACCCATAAGGTTAAATCTGCAGCAAATACATTATTTGGCACAGGTCAGCATTCTGCAGAGATCCTGGCCATCTGACCGTAAATTGATAGGCATACACACACCAACATAGATAAATAGACTGCACATACTATTGGTGTATAAAATAAAGTAATTGGGCTTAACCTACTACTACTTTTACTTTGTGTGTACACACATTTCCATTGCAAACCTCATCGCAGCTATCTCTGGAAGAACCAAAAGTAATTCCAATCTGAGAGAAAGCAGGAAGCTGGAAGGACATGACTCTTCCATGCTTGATGAGAACATGTTCTCTTTGGTGAAACACTGAACTTTTAAAATCATTAAACACATACACTCTTGTTGTTTAATGTCAATATCCAGGGTGTCCATACTTTGTTTTTCTCACATGGTGCATAGCCAGCTTACCTTTAGTTACTTACACCCGCCTTCCTTTACCGGGTAAGATGAGACCTCCGGTCTTACAGCAAATCCAGATTCCTCCTCTGTCACAGAGTCTTACCCACTTAAGTTGGAATAGTCCTATTTATGCTTAGGGGAGCTAAATAATCTCAGAGCAAGCCACCAAGAAATATAAGCACCATGTGTTCCACACAGTGTGGAGTGATCACAAAGCAGGACCGCTGACAGGCTTGCATTTAGTGTATCGTAGGAAGTGCTACTGCCCATTACTAGATGATCTCACTATCCATCTAACCAGACTGTGCTCCAGCTCCTCCCACCAGCAGCAGCAGTGTTTACTGAAGCGTTTCTGTCTTCTGTCTGGGGGGGAACATAGTTCCACCTGCAAAAATAGTGCAGGAACTCCGTTCCCGTGCATTCCTGCTAGACTTGACCCCTGTTACAAATTACATTTCTCCACTATTTTGCCTACATCTTTTCTAACTATTTTTATTCTGCTCTTCCCATGACAGGATAAAATACATATCAGATTTTAAGAAATAAGATTGAAAAACATGAAGCACATATTAAGTGAGTTTCTCATTACATATTTTCTAAACACTGTCATATTGACAGTAAAATGTGCATTTTTCTGCAGTCCAGGGACATAGACTTTGATAATTAAATGCTATCTTACCATCTTTGCTGTAACCAGTTTTGGACTATGGGGTATATTTACCATGGTGTGGACAGACATGATCCGCTATAGCGAATCATGTCCACCGCACATCGATAAATGCCAACAGCATACGCTGTTGGCATTTGTCATTGCATTAGCAGTTCTTGTGAACTGCTGGTGCAATACCGCCCCCTGCAGATTCGCAGCCAGAGGGTGTCAATTAAAATAACCCGTATTCAATCGGGCTGATTACTGTCTACCACCTCAGAGGTGGCGGACGAGTTAAGGAGCAGCGGTCTTAGGACCACTGCTTTTTAACTTCCGCTTCAGGCGGAACTGAAGCGGAGTGGGTCGGAAGCAGCATCTGCTGCTTCATAAATTAACCCCTATGACTCATCCCATAGAGCAACCTGACTGCCCCAGGTTTTCCAGTCCTACACAGTAGCTAGAGACATGCTTGGTGTGTTGTGTGTGTGGGCTTAATTTCATAATGGAAATAATGGTTTAAAATCTAAATCGGTTGGAGATAAAAATGAGACCTGAATTGCTAATCTCCATTATACTATATATTGCATATCAGGTATATACACATATATATATGCTTGTGTGTGAAACTAATACATTTTACATAAGATATACTTAACCAGGTATATGGTAAGACTGAGCAGAGAATGACCCAAACCATTATACTCACCCTATGGGCTCCATTTATCTTCAGGTGGGTTAATAAAGTTCGCTGTCATGAACCTCATCCTTCCAGCGTCAATGCCGCTTCCTGCTCACATATCGCCAATCATTTGCAAAAGGAGGTTGTCAATCATCTCAATCGGATCTGATCAGGATGATTGAAATCTGCCACACTTTAGGTGGGGCTCTGAAGCTGCTGTCACTGCTTGCTAAATGGAACCCTATATCTTGATTTAGTAACATTTTTTCCATGTAACATCTTTATATTCTTCTTTTTTTAATTTCAGATTTTTGGAATAAAACATCTCTGAAAATAGCAATTGCAGTTTTTGATGAAGGAACCTAGAAGTAGTACTTAGATACAGTGGCGTCACTGGGGGGGGGGGGGGGGGCAAGCCGCACCTGGGTGACACCCTCCAGGGGGTGACACCAAAAAAAAAAAATTTTTTTTTTTTTTTTTTTTACATTTTATTGAAATTCAAAGAAATACAATGTTGAGATGCATAGATTATTTTATTAGAGGCTGGCATTTGTGAACATTAGTGGGACTGGGGAAGTTGTAGCCACACAATTTTTTTGCCCCTTGAGCCAGTACTGCAATTTCAACAAATAGTTTTCCTGGCTGCTTTTGCTTGTTTGTACTTTGCTCCTCCCCTGCCCAATTTCACTATGAATGTTGTGGGTGTGCCGTGGGGCTTGCAAAGTTGCACTGCTAGCCTAAACCTGCCTGCCTATCTGTGCTCACTGCTCAGTGACATGCGGCCCAGGGCTGTGCACTGACAGACTTGGAACAGAGTCAGAGAGCAGAATTTTCATAGTTTGTGCGCCTAAACCTTTTCTTCAGTGATTTATTTTAGAGTGCTCTGTTTATCTTTCATTTGATGTTCTGCTGAGCCAGGGAGCATGAGCTTCATAATTAATGCAGTGCAGTTTACATATTTTGTATGTGTGTGTCTGAGTTTTTGTGTGTCAGTGTTTTTGTGTGTGTGTTATTGTGTGTGTGTTTCCGAGTGTTTGTGTGTGCATCTCAGTATGTTTTTAAGTGTGTCTGAGTGTTTGTATGTGTGTTTGCCTGTGTTTTTGTGTGTGTCTGCTTTCTGGGGGGGGGTGACACCATGACTTACCACACCGGGTGACACCAACCCTAGTGACGCCACTGCTTAGATATGCTTTGGTTAAAAAAAATTAAATTTACATATTTTTAATCACTATTAAATAAAACAACATTTGTGATAGAATTCATAAATTCCTAAAGTGTGAGGAGTCATTAATTTACTTTAAAAATTAACTGCCCACTAGAACTTTTCAGAATTCATTAACTCTATGATGCAGGTATCATACACTCGCATGCTTACACCTATATAAACAGACAGACATGAAAAAACATACATACACGCATACTTAGAAGCTGACTCACATATCAAGACTAATAGTTTGTATAAAGTCTCATTGGCGTGCACTCTTCTTTATGTTTGGAGGATGTGCAAGTACAGCAGTGAAAAAAAGTGAGTCTGAGTGACATAAATAAAAATGTACAGGTAAGGAGAGATAGAGTGAATCATATGTAACATAAATTGAGGGTTTGTGAGTACATCTGTGAGATTAAAAGTGTGGGCATCAGCATTGGTATATACTCTCAAAAAAGTATTATTGCAAGTGCCTTCCCTCTAGCTCTGATCTAAATTTCCTATATATAGCATGAAGAAAAAGATTTTAGCTGTTGTACAAAAGGATTTTTTATTTAAAAAAAACTACCAAATCAATAGCAAATCCTCATATACATTACCACTCACTGAATCCCCCACAACACAGTTGAGCACTAAGCATCCCTCACACGAACCCCCTTTATAACTGTCATTTGAATTAAAGGGCATTTTTATGCTTCAAAGAACCAGGGGCTTTAGCGTATAAGTGCATTCATTGGCCCATTCCCAGACCCAACCCTAGGTAATGTACCAATCTAAAGCAAGTCCTTGCCCCTCCTCATCTAATATAATTTCTCAAAAATAACAATACATATAACCACTGTATGCTATCAGCTCACATAAAACTGTGATTTTACCATCTTGGATGCAAGCAACATACAGTGCAATGATCTAAGCCTTTAATGTTAATACCAAATGCTGATCAATGATTTTATACCATTTGGTTGCCAGTAACTTACATAGGACTAGATTGAAAAGTACTGATAATTTTTGAGTAGTGGCTGCACTTTGCAGCTATTTCATTATGCATCTTTAAAATGTAGCTCTTAAAACTGGTCATTATGACCAGCCAGGTAAATACATATTAACCTCTTGCCTTACAACTCTGGCACTTGTGTTACAAAGGTAGCAGTGCTATTGCCCTTTATTTCTAACCATTAATTTACTCATAGGAAAATAAACCCTGCAATTGCAAACCCAAAACTGGAATTAAACATTAGGACAACCAAGTCCCTTACCATTTTTAAACATAATTGCAATTGCATATGGTGTTATCTATTAAAAGTAAAGGGTACCCTAAATGTTGACCACAATAAGTGATAAACCTTTTTCACCAGAGTGTGTGCTATTCTTAGGGCAGGGGAACACTAAGGATGTATGTGCTCCACTTGTAATCTAGGCCACTAATGGTAAACACAGCCACTAAAAATTAATCCCCTATGTGTGATCACCAATTAGTTGAAAGTTGAAGGTTTGCGCGTGAGCATAAACGCCTGCAAAAAAATATGGAGACCACATTAACTTCTTTCATACACTTCAATGAAAACATAAAAAAACTAACACCCACATTTGTGCGCTAACCCGGCCGTGCATATTCAAGAGCACTAAATGTGACATAAAATATTAATATTTCTCACTCCAATGTACTTGACAGAGAAGAATATGTTCTATTTATTCTTATATATATATATATATATATATATATATATGTATTTAGAATAAAAAGGACAATATCCTGTAAGTGAAGAACATTGGAATGTGAAATATGTACAGTAAATATAAAGTAAAACACATAAATAATTAAATATATATATATATATATATATATATACATACACACAGGTATATATATATATATATATATATATATATATATATATATATATTACTATTTTTTTATCAGACTCATAAGTTTAACTGTACTTTTAAAAGTATTTTTAATGTTTTTGTGCAACTTTTTTGTCTCGCATAACAGTTAACTAGAGCTCTGATGTCACACAAACCCGATGCTCGTTAAATTTGATTGCACTCAAGCAAACGTGTTTACTTTCCACTCATAATGTACACACTATATCCGATGCAAGCAAAGAGTCACGATATACCACTTAATGCTCCACTCAAAGAGGTAGATTTATCAAATGTCTAGCAGAAATGATACGCTGTAGCAGATCATGTCCACCCGACATTGATAAATGCTGACAGCATATGTTGTCGGCATTTATCATTGCACAAGCATTCCTGGTGAGTGGCAGATGAGATAAGGAGCAGTGGTCTTATGACCGCTGCTTCTTAACTTAAGTTTAGGTGGACCTGAAACTTTGGGGGTAGATTGCAGCATCCGCTGCTTGATAAAACTACCCCATAGTCTAGGCCTTTAGAAGGGAAAAAATGCCTGCAACATCCATTTAAACATACGTAACTTATGCTCCTTTTGGCTAAGAAAATGTGCACAGAGTGCTGCTGCTGATTTTAGTTAATTTATAACACCATTAAAGGGAGATGAAACTCAACATTTTTCTTTTATGCTTCAGACAGAGCAAACATTTTTAAGCAATTTTCCAATTTACTTCTATTATAAATTTTGCTTCAATTCCCTTGTATCCCAGCTCCTGAGCCTACCTAGGTATGTTTTTCAACAAAGGATACAAAGAAAAGTAAGCAAATTATATAGTAAAAATAAATCTGAGGGGGGACGGAGCTGAACGCTGGAGCGATAGTTTGCATGGAGCAAGAGCTCTTGCTAATATTTTTCAATTTTATGGCTTTCTACATAATATAAGCAAAATATTTTAAGATTTTACTTGATACCGATGAAGGATTTATGTTGTCCTTTTTGTGACGAACTAAATCCTAATTTAGATCACAGCCTCTACTCCTACTTTATGATGCCAAGAGGCGACTGAATTTATGGGCCTACACACGCACTAAGGAGTTTCCACAGTGATCGTCAGCACAGTTAGCGATCAATGCTCAATATGGAACCTATTGTCTTGATGCAAGACATTACCTGTTTGCTGCGGCAATACAGAGAAGACTTCATACCACTGCTTGAAGCGGCATACTCATTGTCTAATGCTATCCCTCCAGCCTAGACGGCCAAAGATAGCGAGACTGGTGAGTTCTATGGTGGTGATGTCCTGGGGCCCCAGCGTCCGCCACTTCCTACAACAAGCATATCCTCACAGTCTCTCTGCTTTTCGGAGGCCATTGTTAGCTTGCCTTCTTAAATTCCAGCAGGCCTACTTTACGATGCCAAGAGGCGACTGAACTTATGGGCCTACACACGCACTAAGGAGTTTCCACAGCGATTGTCAGCACAGTTAGCGATCAATGCTCAATATGGAACCTATTGTCTTGATGCAAGACATTACCCGTTTGCTGCGGCAATACCGAGAAGACTTCATACCACTGCTTGAAGCGGCATACCAATCGTCTAATGCTATCCCTCCAGCCCAGACAGCCAAAGATAGCGAGACTGGTGAGTTCTATGGTGGTGATGTCTTGGGGCTCCAGCGTCCGCCACCTCCTACGACAAGCATATCCTCACAGTCTCTCTGCTGTTTGGAGGCCATTGTTAGCTTGCCTTCTGAAATTCCAGCAGGCCTACTTTACGATGCCAAGAGGCGACTGAACTTATGGGCCTACACACGCACTAAGGAGTTTCCACAGCGATTGTCAGCACAGTTAGCTATCAATGCTCAATATGGAACCTATTGTCTTGATGCAAGACATTACCCGTTTGCTGCGGCAATACCGAGAAGACTTCATACCACTGCTTGAAGCGGCATACCAATCGTCTAATGCTATCCCTCCAGCCCAGACAGCCAAAGATAGCGAGACTGGTGAGTTCTATGGTGGTGATGTCTTGGGGCTCCAGCGTCCGCCACCTCCTACGACAAGCATATCCTCACAGTCTCTCTGCTGTTTGGAGGCCATTGTTAGCTTGCCTTCTGAAATTCCAGCAGGCCTACTTTACGATGCCAAGAGGCGACTGAACTTATGGGCCTACACACGCACTAAGGAGTTTCCACAGCGATTGTCAGCACAGTTAGCGATCAATGCTCAATATGGAACCTATTGTCTTGATGCAAGACATTACCCGTTTGCTGCGGCAATACCGAGAAGACTTCATACCACTGCTTGAAGCGGCATACTCATTGTCTAATGCTATCCCTCCAGCCTAGACGGCCAAAGATAGCGAGACTGGTGAGTTCTATGGTGGTGATGTCCTGGGGCCCCAGCGTCCGCCACTTCCTACAACAAGCATATCCTCACAGTCTCTCTGCTGTTCGGAGGCCATTGTTAGCTTGCCTTCTTAAATTCCAGCAGGCCTACTTTACGATGCCAAGAGGCGACTGAACTTATGGGCCTACACACGCACTAAGGAGTTTCCACAGCGATTGTCAGCACAGTTAGCGATCAATGCTCAATATGGAACCTATTGTCTTGATGCAAGACATTACCCGTTTGCTGCGGCAATACCGAGAAGACTTCATACCACTGCTTGAAGCGGCATACCAATCGTCTAATGTTATCCCTCCAGCCCAGACAGCCAAAGATAGCGAGACTGGTGAGTTCTATGGTGGTGATGTCTTGGGGCTCCAGCGTCCGCCACCTCCTACGACAAGCATATCCTCACAGTCTCTCTGCTGTTTGGAGGCCATTGTTAGCTTGCCTTCTGAAATTCCAGCAGGCCTACTTTACGATGCCAAGAGGCGACTGAACTTATGGGCCTACACACGCACTAAGGAGTTTCCACAGCGATTGTCAGCACAGTTAGCGATCAATGCTCAATATGGAACCTATTGTCTTGATGCAAGACATTACCCGTTTGCTGCGGCAATACCGAGAAGACTTCATACCACTGCTTGAAGCGGCATACCAATCGTCTAATGCTATCCCTCCAGCCCAGACAGCCAAAGATAGCGAGACTGGTGAGTTCTATGGTGGTGATGTCTTGGGGCTCCAGCGTCCGCCACCTCCTACGACAAGCATATCCTCACAGTCTCTCTGCTGTTTGGAGGCCATTGTTAGCTTGCCTTCTGAAATTCCAGCAGGCCTACTTTACGATGCCAAGAGGCGACTGAACTTATGGGCCTACACACGCACTAAGGAGTTTCCACAGCGATTGTCAGCACAGTTAGCGATCAATGCTCAATATGGAACCTATTGTCTTGATGCAAGACATTACCCGTTTGCTGCGGCAATACCGAGAAGACTTCATACCACTGCTTGAAGCGGCATACCAATCGTCTAATGCTATCCCTCCAGCCCAGACAGCCAAAGATAGCGAGACTGGTGAGTTCTATGGTGGTGATGTCTTGGGGCTCCAGCGTCCGCCACCTCCTACGACAAGCATATCCTCACAGTCTCTCTGCTGTTCGGAGGCCATTGTTAGCTTGCCTTCTGAAATTCCAGCAGGCCTACTTTACGATGCCAAGAGGCGACTGAACTTATTGGCCTACACATGCACTAAGGCATTTCCACAGCGATTGTCAGCACAGTTAGCGATCAATGTTCAATATGGAACCTATTGTCTTGATGCAAGACATTACCCGTTTGCTGTGGCAATACCGAGAAGACTTCATACCACTGCTTGAAGCGGCATACCAATCGTCTAATGCTATCCCTCCAGCCCAGACAGCCAAAGATAGCGAGACTGGTGAGTTCTATGGTGGTGATGTCTTGGGGCCCCAGCGTCCGCCACCTCCTACGACAAGCATGTCCTCACAGTCTCTCTGCTGTTCGGAGGCCATTGTTAGCTTGCCTTCTGAAATTCCAGCAGGCCTGGCGCCCAATAATTCAAACAACATGGAGGAGAGTATACAGGTGGAGAATCATTTTGATATTGAATGGCTGATTGAGGAATGTTTGGACACTGTGTGGCAGCTTGGGGAGTCAGCAGTCTGCGTTCCGAGCAAGACTTCATGTGGGACACATATTGATAGATTACTGACTTTTGGATTTGGATACTTAAATATCTGTGGACAGCTGCCCATGATTTGTGTATGCACTTGTGCTGTTATGATCTGATGTCTTTTATATTTCACTCTGGCTTTTGTAGGCCAGCGTCTGTTACACAGGAGGGCTTCAAACGAGGCATTGGCTGAATTTGTTCTTTCCCTCAAAGGTTAATGTTTTTGTTGTTTGTTTTTGCTTTAATTTAAGGTTTGTTTAATGCCACACTAACAGGACAAGTTGAATCCCAGGGCTGACCTATCTTATTATTATTATTATTATCAGGTATTTGTAGAGCGCCAACAGATTCTGCAGCGCTGTAAACATAGTCGGTGTACAGGATAGCTTTTGTAGGGGTCGAATGGGTAGAGGGCCCTGCCGAGAGTTTCACTGTTGTAGTCGGCTCTTATGAAGCGATCTGTAAACAGCTGGGCCCATAGGCTTACAATCTAAGGGGTTCAAGGGGAAAGCAATGGTGTTAGGAAAGGTTAGTGTTGTTTGTTAGTGTTGATAGTATCTTTCTATAGTTATTGTAAAGAAATAGTGTCTGTATATTATTATATTCATATAGTGGACTTCTAATGGCAGTACTAGGCTACAGGAGGTGAATGTGCACACAACCCAGAGCAGAAAAGGCTGCAACACTTTATATTACTTTTCATATTTGTAATTCCTATCTCTATGTATTAATTATAGTAGGGGTTCTGCTAAGATTTGTTTTTACAAGTTATGCTATTATTTCATTTTTCTATTTTTCTTTTCTTTCTTGAACTAGTCAAATGTCCCTTATTATTTTGGTGTATTTATGCCCCATAGTCTATATAAGTATGAGGTCAAACAATCCTAAATCACTAATTTGTAGATATGCACAATATTATCTCGTATGATTCATTTATGGTGCAACCTCTATTATAGGTCTATAACTTTTATTAAAGCAAAAGAGCCCTTTGGAGGGATATAGTCATTCTCACTCTGTAAATGAGTTGGGGAAGTCATGTACAATACTCTCATATGTGTAAACTATATATCTAGTGGCAGGGGCTGCCAGCGGCTGAGGCAGTGCTTTATACACTATTTTGCTTATCACTGTATTGATGAAGTAGGGTTGGCTTCCCTAAAACTTAAGTATAACTAACCCCCATTACTATTCAAAATATCAATAGTTACATGCACCTGCCATATGAGCCTGGGAACAAGCTTAGCACCTATCTGGCTCCAGAAACAATCTTTACTATTTAAATGCCCCTCCCCCACACCCTTTAATACACTCTGGCATCTGTGATTATGTTCGGAATGATTTTGTGCAGTTTCCTTGCTAAACACCGTATACACAATTTTACTTCAAGGTCAATAACCCTTTATACGCTACAACATAAGTACACGGAAATGTGTTGACATATTGAAAGCTTATAGCATGGCGAGGAATGGTTGATTTTGATAATATTCTATAATCAAATACCCAAGCTTGCATGGCTCCTATATGTTTTCATATACTCTAACAGCTTATGCATTTGGATCCACACTTTCCTCTTTATTTCTCACACTATTATGGGTATAAATGAAGCATCCCTTCATTTTATTTATGTTGTGAAATAAGTTATATATGTCTACAGAATGTTTCAAAGCAAAACAAAATCTGAAAATGTGAGATTCCTTTTATGTATACTCAATGTTTTCTGTGATACAAAAGAATCCCTTCATTTTCTCTATGTTATAAAACAAGATATATCTGTCTATAGAATGTTTCAAAGCAAAACAAAATTTGAAAATATGAGGTTCCTTTTATGTATATTCAAATTTTCTGTGATACAATGATATGACTCTATACTCTCAACAGTATATTTGATATGATTATTTTCTTCTGTATTAGCGCTCTTTTTGAAACATAGCATGTATGTTGTATCCTGTTTTCAACCTCAATAAAAATGTATATATAAAAAAAAAAATCTGAAAGCTGATATGCTCTGTCTGAATAATGAATGAAAAATGTTGAGTTTCATATCCCTTTACGCATACCCTCCATTTTTATTGAAAGAATACATGTACAATAATTTACAGTTTCAGAGTTCTGTATGCTATAAATATTTTGCTTATTTTCCCAAAAGGACAGGAATTTAAAGATACATAAAACTCAAAACTGAAGTGCATATAAATGCATTTTAAATTTAATAGAATGATTTTTGCAATGTGCATGTATTAGCTTTTAATGTTGACAGCGGACATATGAACCCTTGTTTAAATGTTTAACCATCCAAAGAGCACGTATTGCTTCTGGGATAGCCATATCACCCACCTCAATGAAAATAAGAAGAGCACTCATTTGCCCCTCTGATAAATCTGCAAGGTTATGTGGAAAATGGCTTGTGCAGCTTGAACACAGACGTGGAATCAAGCTTTGACTACTTTAGGGCCAAATTACAAGTGACGTGCTAACAGTTAAGAGCGTGGTGTTTGCGCTCATCAGGTTTATCGCTAAGATTACAAATAAAGTAAATGCAAATGCGTGAGCGCAATCCCCATTTATGGTACAATGATTACCACATCCTCAGAGCTCTGGTTAACTGTTTCGCAAAACAAAAAGTGTCACAAAACACATTAAAATATATTAGAAAAGTACAATTACACTCATAATTACATTATCAAATTCAACTATTACAAAAAAATATTGCACAAAAAAGTTATAAGGGCTCAAAGATATGAGGCCTTAGATATTAGAGGAAAAAAAGGCAGACACAGGGCTTTAACAAATATATATATACTGTATATATAACTGCCTGTGACTCTGGGGACAGCACAGCTTCCTGTAAATGCCAGTGAGCAACCAGGGCTGAGCATGTGTGGCTGTTTTAAGGTCCCAAGATTTTGGAAGGGACCTTGTTGTGGTACCTGGCTTGTCAATTGGTTTTGTAATTTTCCCTATGGTTCTTGCACCCAGACCTGTCTAGGGTTAACTGACTGTGACTCTGGGGACAGCACAACTTCCTGTGAGTGCCAGTGAGCACCCAGGGCTGAGCATGTTTCAGGGTTATGGGATGTGTACCCGGTCCTGTATGAGAGTGCATTCCCCTTCCATGTTTTTTATATGTCTGGGGTGATTACATAAGCTTGTGCACCCTTCACTTGTTCCGAGTCTGTTTAGATTGAGAGCTTGCATTGTGTGGCTGTTTTAGGGTCCCAGGTTTTTGGAAGGGACCTTGTCGTGGTACCTGGGCTTGTCCCATTTGGCCAAAAGCGGTAACTAACCTTTCCACTTTTGCTTTTAATCTTAGCTGAGAGCTTGTAAGTGAGTGCTGGACTTTCTCTGTGTGTTGCATTAATTTGTTTTGTAATTTTCCCTATGGTTCTTGCACCCAGATCTGTCTGGGGTTAACTGCCTGTGACTCTTGGGACAGCACAGCTTCCTGTGAGTGCTAGTGAGCACCCAGGGCTGAGCATGTTGCAGGGTCATGGGATGTGTACCCGGTCCGGTATGAGAGTGCAGTCCCCTTTTGTATATTTATATATACTGTGTATATATATATATATACAGTGGGGAAAAAAGTATTTAGTCAGCCACCAATTGTGCAAGTTCTCCCACTTAAGAAGATGAGAGAGGCCTCTAATTTTCATCATAGGTATACCTCAACTATGAGAGAAAAAATGTGGAAACAAATCCAGATAATCACATTGTCTGATTTGGAAAGACTTTATTTGCAAATTATCATCTCAATACTTTGTTATATATCCTTTGTTGGCAAAGAAAGAGGTCAAACATTTTCTGTAAGTCTTCACAAGGTTGTCACACACTGGTGCTGGTATGTTGGCCCATTCCTGCATGCAGATCTCCTCTAGAGCAGTGATGTTTTGGGGCTGTCGCTGGGCAACACAGATTTTCAACTCCCTCCAAAGGTTTTCTATGGGGTTGAGATCTGGAGACTGGCTAGGCCACTCCAGGACCTTGAAATGCTTCTTACGAAGCCCCTCCTTCGTTGCCCGGGCAGCAAGTTAGGGATCATTGTCATGCTGAAAGACCCAGCCACGTTTCATCTTGAATGCCCTTGCTGATGGAAGGAGGTTTGCAATCAAAATCTCACGATACATGGCCCCATTCAATCTTTCATGTACACGGATCAGTCGTCCTGTTCCCTTTGCAGAGAAACAGTCCCAAAGCATGATGTTGCCACCCCCATGCTTCACCGTAGGTATGGTGTTCTCTCTCCTCCAAACACGACAAGTTGTGTTTCTACCAAACAGTTCTACTTTGGTTTCATATGACCATATGACATTCTCCCAATCCACTTCTGGATCATCCAAATGCTCTCTAGCATACTTCAGACAGGCCCGGACATGTACTGGCTTAAGCAGGGGGAAACGTCTGGCACTGAAGGATCTGAGTCCCTGGCGGCGTAGTGTGTTACTGATGGTAGCCTTTGTTACATTGGTCCCAGCTCTCTGCAGGTCATTCACTAGGTCCCCCCATGTGGTTCTGGGATGTTTGCTCACCGTTCTTGTGATCATTTTGACCCCACGGGGTGAGATCTTGTGTGGAGCCCCAGATTGAGGGAGATTATCAGTGGTCTTGTATGTCTTCCATTTTCTAATTATTGCTCCCACAGTTGATTTCTTCACACCAAGCTGCTTGCCTATTGCAGATTCAGTCTTCCCAGCCTGGTGCAGGTCTACAATTTTGTTTCTGGTGTCCGACAGTTCTTTGGTCTTCACCATAGTGGAGTTTGGAGTGTGACTGTTTGAGGTTGTGGACAGGTGTCTTTTATACTGATAACAAGTTCAAACAGGTGCCATTAATACAGGTAATGAGTGGAGGACAGAGGAGCCTCTTAAAGAAGAAGATACAGGTCTGTGAGAGGCAGAAATCTTGCTTGTTTGTAGGTGACCAAATACTTATTTTCCACCAAAATTTGCAAATAAATTCTTTCCAAATCAGACAATGTGATTGTCTGGATTTGTTTCCACATTTTGTCTCTCATAGTTGAGGTATACCTATGATGAAAATTACAGGCCTCTCTCCTCTTCTTAAGTGGGAGAACTTGCACAATTGGTGGCCGACTAAATACTTTTTTCCCCCACTGTATGTATATATATATATATATATATATATAAAACATGCAGTCTATGGCCCCAATTTATCAAAGGTCTTGCGGACCTGATCCGACACTGCGGATCAGGTCCGCAAGACCTCGCTAAATGCGGAGAGCTTTAACATTTCACCAGCAGCTCACAAGAGCTGCTGGTGCAACGCCGTCCCCTACTGACTCGCAGCCAGCAGGGAGGTGTCAATCAACCCGATCGTACTCGATCGGGTTGATTTCCAGGGATTCCTGTCCGCCTGCTCAGAGCAGGTGGACAGGGTTATGGAGCAGCGGTCTTTAGACCGCTGCTTCATAAGTTGTGTTTCCGGCGAGTCTGAAAACTCACCAGAAACACGGCCCTTCAAGCTCCGTACGGGTGCTGAACCACAAATGGGCAAGCTCCTAATCTTAAATTGCTTCTTTTTCAAATAAAGATACAAAGAGATGGAAGAAAAATTGATAATAGGAGTATATTAGAAAGTTGTTTAAATTTGAATACACTTTAAAACATTCAGTTCAGTATCCCTTTAATGGGGTAAGCGATATGATCTCTTTTTGGTTATATTGCCCAATGCCCAGACATCAATTTGAAAATAAAAAAACTAAAGTTAAGCAGAAGAGCAAATATTAACATCGGACACATAAGGTAGAATTAAATATGTGTGATACAAAGAACCAAAGTTACACTAAGAGTTGCTATCTTCTAGTGTGCAAAATAAAAATATAATATCAATGAGTCCAGAGGATTGCTTAAATCCTTAATACATTCAGGGAAATAGTCACTTGTCCCAAGAAATACCTTCTGACATCCAATCTTGTGTCTGGTAAAGCATAAGTGGATCAACTCTAGAATATGTGTCAGATCCCCAAAATAATATCAGCGTGTCTTCAAGTCTGCAGCTTCTCAACAATAGAGTCCCATCACAGACTCATCCGATAACAAGCACTAGAAGAAAAGGGCAAGAAGAGCGCAAGACACACACATCTAAGTGCAGATTAAAAACAACATTTATTTAAGAAAGCCCCTATCCAAGAGGATATATAAAGATAGGTACATAGCAAACCCGCTCTAGAGCCCGCAAGGTTGTGTCCTCCTCCTCTCGCCAGCACCTAATTGCTCCAACGGGTGGGTGTGTGTAAACCTCTAAATTGCCGTGTTCAGAAAACAGTCTCAAACTACTGGTAAGTGCCCCAGTCAGTGTCCAGAGCAGATATATATCATATAAAAGATCCCTCGGCTCACGTTATAAAACAGTGTTACTGCTATCACAGCTCTTGTAGTCTCACAGGGACTAATAAAACAACAACACTCGACGTACGTTTCGCTCCAGCTGGGAACTTTTATAAGAGTGATTAACCTGTCTCACTTCCATCCTTTATAAAGGCGGAGACTTGTTCTTACATATTCTTAACCCTTTACATGCTGTCATACTAACATCCAACTACTATATAAGTGTTGGATCGTAACAATGCATATTATTAACATTCTTTGATAGTGTGGCTGTAGTGTAACATAGCATCTCTTAAATAAAATTTGCATAAAAAAGTACTACTGGTCATACAGTGTGACTTTAAAATGAACCTTATGTACTATTATCTTTAAAACGGCCCTTAAATTAAATTTACATAGTATAAAACAGTACTACAGGTCGTAGGTTTATCTTTAAAACAAACCTTATATACTATTGCCTTTACAGCAGTCCTTATGTACTATTGTGCACCATCCAATATCAGTTATGGGTATGATATATGTTTACTATTATTGGGTTATGATATCAAGATCTATTTTCAAACCAATATTTCTATAATATTTAAAGCAGACATTATGTACAGTGTATCGTATTGTGCACATTCCACTATTGATTGTAGTTTTGATACACTTTTCCTATTATCATGTGATGCTATAAAAATCTAATTTTATATACATTTAAACTAAAAATAAAAATAAGGATACAGTAAAAACAACCAATTATCAACTTATTATTAGTTTTTACTGTATCCTTATTTTTATTTTTAGTTTAAAGGGCCACTAAACCCAAAATCTTTCTTTCATGATTCAGATAGAGAATAGAAATTTAAACAACATTCCAATTTACTTCCATAATGTATTTTGCTTCATTTTCTAAATATCCTTATTTGAAGAAAAAGCAATGCACATGGTGAGCCAATCACATGATGCTTCTATATGCAGCAACCAATCAGCAGCTAGTGAGCATATCCAGATATGCTTTTCATCAAATAATATCAAGAGAATAAAACAAATTAGATAATATAAGTAAATTAGAAAGATGTTTAACATTGCATTCTCTTTCTAAATCATAAAAGAAAAAATGTGGGTGGCATGTCCCTTTAAATGTATATAAAATTAGATTTTTATAGCATCACATGATAATAGGAAAAGTGTATCAAAACTACAATCAATAGTGACTCTAATATTCCTATAGGTACTCAAATCTGGCTTATTATACTGCTTTGCCTAAATTTGAATATATTACCTAGTCAGAATACATGGAAATCCTGCTATATATGGGTGGGTGTACAGTATTTATATCAAATGCCTAAGTCTTGCCTTCCCTATTACAGAATCTTGTGACCAACAGTTTATATAGGTCATATTCACAACGTGAATCATATAAGAAACGACTGAATATCCAAATTCACATTAAGTCCTTTTAGTTGCAAACAGTCTAGTTGCTTTATTCAATACGTTTCACATTGCCACCATTTGAGAAGACTGTTGGTGTCCCAAACATTAGGGGCTACCCACTTTATAATTGTAATTTTCAAATCTTTAGGGTCTTTTTTTGTGGGCCATTGCAAAATGTTGGGAAACACTGTGTGTGTGAAGTCCTTTAGCAATATTTGTAAGATGATCCCTAAATCTAAACTTGATCTTCCTTTTAGTTCTCCCAACATAGATTAGATTTCATTGGTTTTTCAGTTGATATACCATGTAGTTGCTCATACATGTGCACCTACTTTTTGAGGCATATTTTCTGGAACTGTCAAAATTGACGAAAGAGTCAATTGGCAATCAGCCAATAGGATTGAGGTTGCCTTCTATTGGCTGATTGGAACAGGCAATAGAATGCAAGCTCAATCCTATTGGCTGATTGGATCAGCCAATAGGATTTTTCCTACCTTAATTCCGATTGGCTGATAGAATCCTATCAGCCAATCGGAATTCAAGGGACGCCATCTTGGATGACGTCATTTAAAGGAACCTTCAATCTTCGCTTGGACTTCATTTGAAGAGGATGCTCCGCGTCGGCTGGATTGAAGATGGACCAACTCCGCTCCGGATGGATGAAGATAGAAGATGCCGCCTGGATGAAGACTTCTGCCGCTTGAAGGACCTCTTCTGCCCAGATCGGATGAAGACTTCTGCCCCTCTGGAGGTCCACTTGTGCCCGGCTGGGTGAAGACCTCTCAAGGTAGGGTGATCTTCAAGGGGTTAGTGTTAGGTTTTATTAAGGGGGGATTGGGTGGGTTTCAGAGTAGGGTTGGGTGTGTGGGTGGTGGGTTTTAATGTTGGGGGGTATTGTTTTTTTTTTTTACAGGTAATAGAGCTGATTACTTTGGGGCCCGCAAAAGGCTCTTTTAAGGGCTATTTGTAATTTAGTATAGGGTAGGGATTTTTTTTATTTTGGGGGGCTTTTGTATTTTATTAGGGGGATTAGAGTAGGTGTAATTAGTTTAAAAAAAAAATATTTTTTTTTTATTTTCTGTAATTTAGTGTTTGTTGTTTTTCGTAATTTAGATTATTTAATTTAATTGTAGTTAATTGTAGTTAGTTTAGGTAATTTATTTATTTATAGTGTAGTGTTAGGTGTAATTGTAATTTAGGTTAGGATTTATTTTACAGGTACATTTGTACTTATTTTAACTAGGTAGTTATAAAATAGTTAATAACTATTTAATAACTATTGTACCTAGTTAAAATAAATACAAACTTGCCTGTAAAATAAATATAAACCCTAAGATAGATACAATGTAACTATTAGTTATATTGTAGCTATCTTATGGTTTATTTTATAGGTAAGTATTTAGTTTTAAATAGGAATAATTTATTTAATTGTAGTTATTTTATTTAGATTTATTTAAATTATATTAAAGATAGGGGGGTTAGACTTAGGTTTAGACTTAGGTTTAGGGGTTAATAAATTTAATATAGTAGCGGCGACGATGGGGCGGCAGATTATGGGTTAATAAGTGTAGTTAGGTTGCAGCGACATTGAGGGGGCAGATTAGGGGTTAATAACTATAATGTAGGGTTCGGCGATGTTGGTGGTGGCAGAATAGGGGTTCATAAGTATAATGTAGGTGGCGGCGGTGTCCTGAGCGGCAGATTAGGGGTTAATAATATAATGCAGGTGTCGGCGATGGGGTGGCAGATTACGGGTTAATAAGTGTAAGATTAGGGGTGCTTAGACTCAGGGTTCATGTTAGGGTGTTAGGTGTAAACATAACTTTTATTTCCCCATAGGAATCAATGGGGCTGCGTTAGAAGCTGAACGCTGCTTTTTTGCAGGTGTTAGGTTTTTTCCTGCTGAATCTGCCCAATTGTTTCCTATGGGGAAATCGTGCACAAGCACGTTTAGCCAGCTTACCGCTGACTTAAGCAACGCTGGTATTGAGGTGAGATGTGGAGCTAAATTTTGCTCTACGCTCACCTTTTTGCGGCTTAATGCCAGGTTTAAAAAAACCTGTAATACCAGTATTGTTTTAAGGTAACAGTGAAAAAAAAAAGGCTCGTTAGCACCGCACCCCTGTTACCGCAAAACTCATAATCTCGGCATATGTGTGTCAAGACCTTTATCAATATTTGTAAGATGTTTCCTAAATACTTGATCTTCCTTTTAGTTCTCCCAACATAGATTAGATTACATTGGCATTTCAGTTGTTTCCTGCTACTACACAAAGATTCTAAATTGTTCAGTTAATGTTAATGACATGTGCTAATGTACAGCACTGACAAAACAAATAATGCAAGCCTACAATACAAGTGGCTGCAATTTACCATAGTGAAGCTGATAAACCTGAACTACCATAAAAGAAAAATCCTTGATGGCAAAGAACAGTAAAACTTTAAATGCAAAGCAAATGAAAAGCAAGAATATTGCTTTGCATTGTGCATCTAGGATAAAGCACAATAAAATATGATAATTATATTTCGAAAGACCCACTAGAATCCTCTTCTACTCCTTTCCATTAGTGCCACTATAGTAATTCCAGTCCCCCACTCTCTTTTGCCTATTAGTGCCTCCTCAGTAATCCCACCACACTTTAGGAGGCCTTACCACCCACTTTGAGAACCTCTGCTCTAAATGAAAGTGTCAGGGTGCCAGGAATCGGACTGAGATGAGAAGTGCAAAAATAATCACATCTTTATTAATAGCAAAAAATAATAAAAAAAAGTCCACAAGTCAAATAACAAGCCAGGAGTCAAAACCAGAGCTGGTAGTCAGATGAGCCAAGTCAGGAGCCAAAGCGAATAGTCAGACGAGCCGAAATCAGGAACAAGGAAAACAGCAGAGTCAGGAATAAGCCAGGGATCAGAAACCAGGAAGGACGTCAGGCAGCCAGGTAAAACACAGAAACTCTCACAAACAAGTCTGAGACAACACAAAGGCAAAGCATACTGAACAGAGGCCCTTTAAATAATAAGTGATGACATCCCAATTCTGAGACTGCATCCTGTCTCACATGGATGATGCACACCAGTCTGGCCATAAAAGAAAGTGCAGGAAATGAGCAGCATCCCCCACAATGCACCAAGTCAGGAAGAGAGGTGAGTAAAATGGCTGCAAGCAGCACATGACAAACACAACAGGGAAAAAACACTGACAGTACCCTCCCCTCAATGACCCCTCCCCCACGGGAGGACAAAAGGCTTATTGGGGAAACGGGCATGGAAGGCATGGAGGAGGGCGGGAGCATGAACATCAGAGGAGGGAACCCAAGAACGCTCCTCCGGACCGTAGCCCCTCCAGTGAACCAAATACTGTACACGGTCCCTGGACATACGAGAGTCAATAATGCTGCTGACCTCATACTCCTCATGGTTGTCAACAAAGATAAGACTGGGAAGAGGCAACACAGTGGTAAACCGATTACAAACCAATGGTTTCAAGAGGGAGACATGAAAAACATTGGCGATGCGCATAGCAGGAGGAAGGTCAAGAGCGTAGGTCACAGGATTAACCCGTCAGAGTATTCGAAAAGGACCAACATAACGGGGAGCCAATTTATTGGAAGGCACACGAAGGTTCAAGTTGCGCGAGGACAGCCAAGCTCTCTCACCAACCTGGTAGGAAGGTGCGGGCAGACACCTACGATCAGCCTGGAACTTTTGGCACTGCATAGAATGATGAAGGCAATCCTGAATCTGCACCCACATGGAACGGAGTTGCCGGAGATGCTCCTCCAAAGCTGGAATACCCAGAGACATGAATGAATCGGGCAACAAGGATGGTTGAAACCCATAATTCGCCATGAACGGGGATAACTTGGAGGAAATATTAATAGCACTATTACAAGCAAACTCTGCCCAAGGTAACAGTTCAGACCAATTATTGTGGTGATCTGAGACATAGCAATGGAGGAACTGTTCCAGAGCTTGATTAGACCGTTCCGCAGCCCCATTGGATTGAGGGTGATATGCTGAGGAGAAGGAAAGCTGGATCCCCATTTGCGCACAAAAGGAATGCCAAAATCTGGAGACAAACTGGCTACCCCGGTCCGACACTATCTCCTTGGGTAACCCATGTAAACGGAAGACCTCCCGGGCAAAAATTGAAGCAAGCTCCTGAGCGGTAGGCAGCTGCATCAAGGGAATGCAATGTGACATTTTAGAAAACGGTCAACCACCATAAGGATAACAGTATTGCCATTGGAAACAGGGAGCTCGACAATGAAGTCCATGGAAAGATGTGTCTAAGGACGCTCACCATTAGCAATAGATTGAAGAAGACCCACAGGAAGACGTCAAGGAGTCTTATTCTGTGCACAAATTGAGCAGGAGGCAACATACACAGCAACATCAGAACAAAGACCTGGCCACCAGAATTGTCGAGTGACAGACCAAATCATTTGGTTCTTGCCGGGGTGACCTGCGGCTTTAGGACAGTGGTAAGTGTGCAAAAGTTTAGTTAGAAGATTCTCAGGAACAAAACACTTATCACTAGGTTTCTCAGGAGGTGCATTGGTTTGTGCAGCCAGGATCTCCTCCCCCAAGGGAGAAGTCATATTAGTACGTATGGTAGCCAGAATATGGTCAGGAGGTATAACAGGAGTAGGTACAGACTCCTCCTTGGACAGAGGCGAAAATTGTCGAGAGAGGGCATCAGCCCTAATATTCTTACTTCCAGGCAGGTAGGAGACCACAAAATTAAACCGAGACAAAAATAGCGCCCATCTGGCCTGTCGGGGTGACAAACGTTTTGCTTCAGATAGATAAGTTAAATTCTTGTGGTCAGTAAGAATGAGCACTGGCACGCTAGTACCCTCGAGAAGATGCCTCCATTCCTTAAGTGCCAAAATTATGGCCAGTAATTCCCTGTCGACAATTTCATAATTGCTCTCCGCTGGAGACAATTTCTTAGAGAAGAAACCACATAGATGCAAGGAACCGTCAGGCATAGGACGTTGAGACAAGAGGGCACCTACTCCAGTCTCAGACGCATCAACCTCAAGAACGAAAGGCAGGACAGATTTGGGAGGAGCCAGAACTGGAGTGGCAGTAAAGGCAGTCTTAAGACTATCAAAGGCCTTAATGGCAGTAGGTGACCAATGGAGTGGATCATTCTCTTTACGGGTCATTTCTGTGATAGGTTTGACCAAGGAAGAAAAGTTTTTAATAAACTTTCTATAGTAATTGGTGAACCCAAAAAAACGTTAAATAGACCGAAGACCAACTGGGCGAGGCCACTGCAGAACTGCAGATAACTTGTCAGGATCCATGGAGAACCCTGCAACGGAGATAACATAATCTAGGAAGGTTACTTAAGTCTGATGGAACTCACATTTCTCGAGTTTACAAAACAGGCCGTTCTCATGTAGTCTCTGAAGAACCCGTGTAACATCAGAACGATGAGCCTCAAGTATGGGTGAGTGTATGAGGATGCTGTCTAAGTACACCACAACACACTGTTGCAACATATCTCGTAGGACATCATTAATAAATTCCTAAAAAACAGCAGGAGCATTACATAGGCCAAAGGGCATTACAAGATACTCATAATGCCTGCTCCTGGTGTTAAATGCTGTTTTCCATTCGTGGCCCTCCTTAATCCTAACGAGATTGTATGCTCCTCACAAATCAAGTTTAGTAAAGATCGTAGCTCCCCTGTGGTGGTCAAAGAGTTCTGTAATGAGCGGAATAGAGTAAGCATTCTTAATGGTAAGACGATTAAGACCCCTATAATCGATGCATGGTCTTAACTCACCACCCTTTTTCTTCACAAAGAAGAAGCCAGCCCCTTCAGGAGAGCAGGATTTGTGGATAATTCCCCGCGACAGAGCATCAGCAACATACTCCTCCATAGCACAATTCTCTGCAACAGACAGAGGGTACACCCGGCCCCGAGGAGGAATGGCTCTGGGTTGCAGGTCTATGGCACAATCGTAAGACCGGGGAGGATGCAATGTACCGGCACGCACCTTGTCAAACACGTCTAGGAACTCTCGGTACTCCTCTGGCAATTGAGATACTGAAGAAGTGCACAAGACTTTAACTGGTTTCCGAAGACAAGTGGAAATACATTGCAGGGACCATGACAAAATTTCGGACCTGTGCCAGTCGAGACTGGGATTGTGCTTTTGGAGCAAGGGATAACCCAGAACAACTGGAAAATGCGAAGAGTTTATCACCTGGAACTGGAGGGTTTCAAAATGGAGAGCCCCAACAGCCATGGACAACGGAGCAGTTTCGTAAGTAACAAGTGTGGGCTGAAGGGGCCTGCCATCAGTGGCCTCAATAGCAAGCAGAACAGACCGAGGCAAAACAGGAATGGAGTGCTTTGATACAAAAGCACTGTCAATAAAATAGCCCGCAGCACCGGAGTCAACAAGAGCCTGAGTGACTATGGAGGAGTCCACCCAGGAAAGGACAACCGTGACCAAAGGTTTATCCTTAAGCGGTTCCGGGGACGAGGATAAACCACCCAAGGTCTGTCCCCGACAGGACCTTAGGTGTGAGTGTTTCCCGGGTGTGTAGGACAAGACTTCAAAAGGTGTGCCCTGTAACCCACAATAGAGGCAGAGTCCCTCCCTCCTCCTAAAGGCCCTCTCCGCCGTGGAGAGAGGCGTGAATCCCAACTGCATCGGCTCAGCAGTACCTGGTGACTCGGGACCAGGAGGCATGGGAGGAAAGGGAGGCATGGGTGGGAATGAACATGTAGGAGACAACCGAACAGGAGGCTTCCACAAGCGCTCCTTGAAAGAGGGCCTCTCTCTGAGTCTGATGTCAATTAGGATCAAAAAGACACCAATGCCTCAAGATCCTCTGGTAAATCTCTGGCAGCAACTTCATTTTTAATTGCATCAGAGCTGTGTCAGAGAGTAACAAGATGAGAAATCCCACCTTAGCTCTGTCAGAGGGAAACACCTCAGGTAACATCTCAAAGTAAATGCCCACCTGGTTCAAAAACCCTCTGCACTGGTTCGCCTCCATAACGCTGAGGTAGAGGTGCAGAACCGGACATGCTCCTGGTAGGCATAGGTGCAGCAGCGGAAACAGGAGCAGCCATAACTTGCGGGACACTTTAGTCCAAATTTGCAGTGCGAGTCAGCAGGGTTTGCAGGGCTAGTGCAAATTGATCCAAGCAGTGATCCTGTACATCCATCCTGGAAATGATGGCAGGTAAAGGTGGATAATTAGCAGTATCAGGATTCATGGCCTTTGCGTAATGCCAGGGTGCCAGGAATCAGACTGAGACGAGAAGTGCAAAAATAATCACACCTTTATTAATAGCAAAAAAATAATAAAAAAGTCCACAAGTCAAATGACAAGCCAGGAGTCAAACCAGAGCTAGTAGTCAGATGAGCCGAGTCAGGAGCCAAAGCGAATAGTCAGACGAGCCGGAATCAGGAACAAGGAAAACAGCAGAGTCAGGAACAAGCCAGGGATCAGAAACCAGAAAGGACATCAGGCAGCCAGGTAATACACAGGAACTCTCACAAACAGGTCTCAGACAACGCAAAGGCAAAGCATACTGAACAGAGGCCCTTTAAATAATAAGTGATGACATCACAATTCTGAGACTGCATCCTGTCTCACATGGATGATGCACACCAGTCTGGCCATAAAATGAAGTGCAGGAAATGAGCAGCATCCCCCACAATGCACCAAGTCAGGAAGACAGGTGAGTAAAATGGCTGCCAGCAGCACATGGCAAACACAACAGGGAAAAAACTCTGACAGAAAGTGAGACCACTCCCTAGTTTGTTTGTTTAAATAATGATGCATTTCTGTTTTATCGTTTTACGAGTGCTACAAAAATCCATACAAACCTTGTAGAGATTTCAAGGGTTGCAGTGAGTACTATTTTTCAAACACAATTCAATAAATGAAGCTGAATCATATTGCTGTGATTTATATACCCATTTATATGAATTTAAGAATATGTAGTTTACTGTGATATCAGTGCAGTTCCAGAGAGTTGATGTGGGATATAAGACCCCCTAAGTAATGATAGTAGCACCTCAAATTGCAAGTCAATCCCTTTTTACTCACAATCCTGATGCGTTTCAGCTAACAGTGGTTCTAGGATCCCCCTACCAAACTTCCTACCTTTGATGGTGTACTATTTACTTTTTAACCAAGATGTCAATAAAGGAACTTTTATTTGCTGAAAGTGCTCCATTTCTTCTTCTTTTGGGCTGTGAATCATATTGTGTGAGCACATCAACAAACCACACCCCTTACCTGTAGCCACCACCCCCAATACTCCACACGAGAGCAGAGATTTTGTGACGTCACACGCCAAAAGACAGGCTAGCAGAGAGGAGCGAACAGAGCCAGCAGTTTTGGCATCTGCATGAAAGCAGAAACTTACAAGAACCAGTATAGCAGCAGTAAGCGCTAACAATGAAGGGCATAAGGAGGTCTTAGCAGTGAATGGGAGACCATGAGTATTGCCCCCATTTAAGACTGAGCCAGTGGCGTGAGCGTGATCAAGGATTTCATAACCAGTTGTGGCTTAAGAGTGGGAGTGTGTGTGTGTGTAAAAGGGAATTGGCTACATGGATCTTTCTAAGATTGAAGTATAGCAGGTGCCTTTAACTCTAGCTCAATCCCTTTTTACTGTCCTTTGCTATATTATGGTAAGTTTAGAGGCAACTTTGGACAAAGGGGTATTTAAAAAACAGATAGAAGGAAAACCTAATCTGAAATGATGACTTGCCTACCATTACAACTTTAGCCTTGACATATAGTTGGATGCAATATTTTTATATGAAGGGTCTGTCACTAAAGTTTGGTTGGCACATTATATTGTGCTCAGAATTATGTTAAATATATTGTGTAAAAATAAAATTAGATTATCACACTTTTATTTAATGGAAAATTATTGATTTCAATTATATATATTCTTCAAATTTTGAAAATATGGTACAAATACAACTGCTTAAGGTTCATTTTTTCCCCACTTTAATAAGTTACCAATGATCCATTTACCTGCTTGTGTGTATTACATTGTTTGCAAAAAGTTCCTTTTGCCATGTAATACTGCATCAGTGGGTTTAGAAAAGTTATGTAAACAGGAGACAGCAGGAAAAAAACAACCTTTAATAGGGGTGGGATCGGCTTAGCCCAGCATATTTGAAAAAGTGTTCCTGCAGCACCCTTGAATACAATTACCTCATATCAGCTGCTTGCTTGAGAGCATTGTCCCTTTAATTACCTAATGAGAAATGAGAACTCCTTTTTAAGTAACAAATAACTGATGTCTGTTTTCTGTTCAAAGATGTTCATGGTCACATAAAATCCCTTGGAGGGTTGGATATGGCCCATGGGCAGTAGTTTGGACAGCACTTATTTAGAACCACTCTGTTAAAGACAGTATATAACACTAAGTCCACTATTGCCACAAGAAAACTACTGCTTAGGGTACTTTGTTTTTTATATATATATATATATATATATATATAAATATATATATATATATATATATATATATATATAGTACACTTCTTAACTTTGATTTAGCTGTGTGGGATTTCTCTGAATATTTTCACTTTAAATATTTAGTTTAAAAGTATAACACATACTGCAGTCCATTATGCTGTAGGGTGCAAAAATCCTCAAGAGATGGAAAAAAAAAATCATAACATGTAGATAGAAGAATTGCTGCAGGGGCTAAGCTCTGCTAAGAGCAAGATTAATAATGATTATTATTCTAAAGAATTCTGCTACCTGGGTACTAGAGCTTAAGGCTACTTTTACAAGCAGGGAGTTATAAAGAGAATACGGCTGTTTGTTTAATGTTATAATAATGAATAAGAATTATTGACAAAAAAAAACAGGTATAGCAATTCAATCAAAATATAGCAATTCCAGAGAACCATATATAACGGTATTTGTTAATGTTAGAAAATGCAAGTGATTTCTGAAAAATGTGTTTACTCTTTTATGGAAAAGCAAGTCTAAATTATTTTTTAATGAATTGTCTATTATAATTATTATTCCAATTTAATGGAACAAATCATTTCCGCCGTTAGGACATTCCATGCCGTCCTAACCGCACTGGGCTTTAGCGCAGTTAAGATGGCATGGAACGCCCTAGCTGTTTGGCTGTCCTAAAGCCATAGCCACTTGCTAACGGGGATCGCGGCATGGAGGGCATCCCTAGCGTCATATGCTCTCCCCCCTGACCCGATCCCATCATTGAAATTTATTATAATTATTTATTATAATTATTATTATTAACTAAAACATTTAAATTCAGCGGTTCAGGTGTGGATGTACCAGCCTATGCTCTCATATTTGAGGTCCGTTTGACACTCTCCTTTGTGGCAAGCTCATAACTCAGTAAAGACTAAAATGTACCTAGTTACCTATTTACAAAAGAGTCATGACTTTTTCCTATGCACATTTCCATGGTGCCTTAGTCCAGCTGCTTTGCAATGTGGTCACACTTTCAAAAAATTGCATCAATCAACTTAATGTGTATGTGCATTTTCAAAGGCATATTTTTTAGTGTACCCTATTTTTTTGTAGATTACATTGGTACTAACACCCATATAATACATGATTATTAAGTCATAATACATCATGTAAGAAAAACAAATATTTATATTTGTTCTATATTTTATTTGTCTGCCCAGGGGTTTATCTAAGGATCAAAATTTATATATTTTTCACTATCCAAAGAATCTTCCTATAAGTAAACTAAAGCTGAAAGGAGGAAAGTATGTATCGGGAGGTTAGACAGATAAATAAATGGATAGCAGATCAATATGATAACACTAAATAAATAGTATACATAAACATAACCGGACAAATACTCCCCTGCGGCAGTTAACCAAAAGCTAACTCTTCCAAGTGGCATTACATAGAAAGCATCACTAAAATAAAGAGTACTTAAAATTGAAAGAAAATCTAAAAACAACAATGCAACTATCTGAAAACGAGGAAATAATGTGTAAAGGTAAAATACACTTTAACAAACTGCTCTTGTTGCCTTTAGCAAATTAAGGGCTGTTTTAATTCTTCAATGCTACAGCCTAGATTAAAAGTGGATTCTCGGGTGTCCTAACATCTGGAGGTTAAATAGCATAACATCAATACATTTCTCACCTGATAGACTTCTATAATGTGTGCTACAAAACTCAGCTCTGGCTTTTCCTCAACCTAAGCCAAAGATATCTCTCAAACAGATAATATAATAATAATAATAATTTGCGATTTATATAGCGCTTTTCTCCCTGTGAGACTCAAAGCACTTTACAAATATACCAACATAAGACATAAAAGTTAGGAGTTTCTGAAGGTCAGATAAGCGGACTGAATGCCTGATGGAAGAGGTGGGTATTTAGCTTTTTTTAAAAAGTCTGTAAGGACGGTGCCTCTCTGATTGCGCATGGTAAAGAGTTCCAGAAAGTAGGGGCAGCATGGCCGAATGCTCTGGAGCCTGAGTGTGTCCTTATTCTTGGCACTGAGAGGAGGGATGTGTTGGCTGACCTAAGTGAACAGGATGGGATGTAGGGTGTCAGGAGCTCTTTCAGGTACTGTGAGCCTTGGTTGTTTAAGGCTTTGAAGGTCAGTAGGCCAATTTTAAAATATGTTTGCCATTTAATTGGAAGCCAATGCAGGGAGTGGAGAACAGGTGTTATGTGGCAGGAGCGAGTTTGATTGGTCAATAGTCTGGCTGCTGCGTTTTGTACTGTTTGAAGGCGATGGAGTTCATTTTTTTGGGAGGCCCAAGTAAAGTGCATTGCAGTAATCTAGCCTAGAGGATACAAATGCATGGATTAATGTTGGCATATCATCCGGTGGAATTAGGTGTTGTATCCTGGCTATGTTTTTCAGATGAAAGTAGGCAGATTTTATTACGGAGGAAATCTGCTGTTTAAAAGATAGTCCAGCGTCAATCAGCACTCCGAGGTTTCGTACCTTTGCTTAACTAACGAGTTTAGAGCCTCCAAGCTCCAGGCCAGTTGGGTGATCGTGGGATATTTTTGATGCCCGGGGTCCCCTCACCAAGAGTAACTCTGTTTTGTCCGGGTTCACTTTGAGACAGCTAGCATTCATCCATTCTATGAGGTCTGTTAAGCAATTGTTTATGTGCATGCTGGGTCTGTAGTATCTGGAGCAAAAGAGAAGTAGAGTTGTGTGTCATCAGTGTAACAATGATACCTTAGGCCATGTTGGGTAATGAGGTCCCTCAGTGGTAGTAAGTAAATTGCGAATAGCATGGGAGACAGGATAGATCCTTGTGGAACTCCGCAGGCCAGTTCTGTTGGTACTGATGAGTTTGATCCTAATATTACTCTCTGTGATCTACCAGCGAGGAAAGGTTTAAACCAGTTAAGGACTGTGCCTCCTAGACCACAGATGTACTGCAAGCGCTCTATTAGAATCCTATGGTCAATGGTGTCAAATGCAGCTGAGAGATCCAGGAGGATTAGAATGGAGTAATCACCTTTCTCTCTTGCCATGAGGAGATAATTTAGCACTCGGACTAGCGCTGTTTCAGTGCTGTGGCGGCATCTGAAGCCTGACTGGAAAGGATCGAATATGTTTAGGCATGATAGATGGGCTTCCAGTTGAGTTGCCACTACTTTTTCAATTACTTTCCCCAGAAATGGGAGGTTGGATACTGGTCTGTAATTAGTCATGCAGTCTGGGTCTAATAAAGGTTTCTTTAGGAGTGGTTTTACCACAGCTTCTTTTAGAGGATCTGGGAAGTCTCCTGTTTTTAGTGAACACTGCACTATTTTTGTGAGGACTGGGGCGAGTGTTTCAATGCATCCAGATATGAGCTGAGTTGGAGCAGGGTCTAAGTCACACGTAGTAGGGTGCAACTTTTGTATGGTGTTTTTAACTCCTTTTATATCCACATTTGTAAAAGTGGCCCATAAACTGGGATTCCATTGTAGTGGTTCTGGTGTGTAACTGTTTGGCCTGCTGTGATAGCAGTTCGGATTGAGGAAATATTGTCTCTGAAGAAGTTTGCAAATGCTTCACATTTATCCTGAGAAAAGTTTGTAGGGCTAAGCATGCATGCTGGTTGGCTGACCCTTTCTACTGTGCGAAACAGTTGCCTTTGTCTATTGTGGGAGAGTGCAATTTCGCGTAATAAAAATTAAGATTTTTTCTGAGTTATCTTGGATTGATATTTATTTAGATGTTTGGTAAGAGCAGCTTTAGCCTCTGGATCATGTGTTCTGCGCCACTTTCTCTTGAGCTTACGTCCTGTTCTATTCATTTCTCTGAAGGAGCTATCAAACCACAGTGCATTGTTGTGGGTTTGGACAGTGCATATGCGAGATGGTGCGATGCTTTCTAGGGTGTCTCTCATGGTTTTGTTGTAGAGTCAGACTAAGGAGTTGGGGTCTTCACAGGTGCCCATTAGTTCACTTAGATCCATATGTGATGATACATCCAGGGGTGTCACCCCTTTTAATGAGTGGTGTTTGACCAGGTTCTGAGGCTGGTGTCTGGTTGATTGTGATACAATGGAGAAGTGAATGGAGTGGTGGTCTGACCACGTAACTGGGTTTACAGTTACTGGTGACACTAATAGTCCAGACTGAAACACTAGATCAAGTGTATGACCTTTTCTGTGGGTGGGAGTGGTGATGATTTATGTAAAGCCGAGTGTACTCATCAAGCTGAGGAGATTCTGCCCAAGCAGGGATAGAATATTGTCGATCCAAGTGTTGAAGTCTCCTAATATAAGCCATCTGGGGTGTTCAAGGATTAAGCCAGCCAAAAGGTCTGGGAGTTCCTGAACAAATCTCTTCCCATCTCCTGGGGGTCTGTATATTAGCAGTATTCGGAATCCTCTCTCTATTGAG
The DNA here is from genome assembly GCF_027579735.1 of Bombina bombina. Taxonomy (NCBI): domain Eukaryota; kingdom Metazoa; phylum Chordata; class Amphibia; order Anura; family Bombinatoridae; genus Bombina; species Bombina bombina. Next base: position 164,083,226 of record NC_069501.1, read on the forward strand.
AGGCTGGCAGCTACACATTCAAAAGATTGGGTTTTGTGGACTGATATTAGTCTGGGATTTAAGGATGATTTTGCACAGATCATAACTCTGCCTCCCTTGCGATCTTGTCTCGGGCGTTGGAACACTGTGTAATTGTCTGGAATAGCTGCCTCTAGAATAGGCCCTGCATTTTCATCTAACCATGATTCTGTGATGCATGCTAATTCACATGTTTCAATAAGGTCGGAAATAATAGCTGTTTTGTTCTTTATTGATCTGGCATTGCATAGGATTGCTCTGATAGGACAGTCTTGGGATTCTGAGTTTTTGCTCAGCGTGTCTTCTAATAGGGATCACACAAAGAGATTTTCTTGATTTGATAATGCGTTTTTTGTGGCTTTTAGGTTGGATCACTTCAATTGGGCTTGTGGGTGGACAGGGTGGTAGGGCAGCTGTGATAGTGTCAGGATATAGAACTTTAAATTTTGATTTTCCTCCATGACAGCCCCTGTCAGTCCCTTTGAAAATGCTGGGTGATTTTAGGGTAGCCACTAGTGAGGGACTGAGTGCTGCAACCGCGTTTTGGGGTCTTAAGGAGTGCAGATGTGAGGGTGTATAGGTGGTCATTCCCTCTGTAGTGAATGGGTTAAAATAGCTTCTAGTATTTGTAGGAATGTTAGCAGTGGGGGCTGGTTACATTGCCCTGCTCTATAGTATTCAGGCTAGAGTGAGGTGTGAGATTTTGCACTTGAGGCTGCATTGTAGATAACAGATAAGATAGCATGCAGGGGTTTTAAAACCAATGTATTTTAGTAAAATAGACTTCATCAATTAGTTTTTCTTGCGTTTAGAAATGAAATCTGAGCATTGCTAAATGGATGATTAAATCTAAAACCCAATTTGTGCATGGGTTGAGTCTGTGTTTTTTTGTTTTGTTTTTTTGTTTAAGTGTACCTTGTTTGTGGTGTTCAGCTGAAGGTATCTCTTTCTGGTAGTAAGATTGTCCGGTGGGAGTATATTTCCATCCGTTGAGTATCTCACTTTAGTAATGCCATCCGTTCTAGTTGTGCGTTATGTGGAGTCGGTATTGGTCCTTGAAATAATTATGATGAATTTTGAATGTAAGAAGGTTAAAATTAAGATAAATCCAGAAGAGGTCAGGAGCCTGAGGCAGCGGCGCCTCCCTCTAATCAAATCAAAGATAGATAGATAGATAGATAGATAGAGCTCTGGATAGCAGCGGCGCCTCCCTCTAATCAAATCAAAGATAGATAGATAGATAGATGATAGATAGATAGATAGATAGATAGAGCTCTGGATAAAATAAGAGACCACTGCTCTGATTTTACTGTTTAACTAGAGTTCAGAAATTAATAGTTGGCGGAATATCCCTTTCAACTGCAGCTTTCATGTACCTTGGATTGCTCTCCACCAGTCTTTCACATTGCTGTTTGGTAACTTTATGCCATTCCTGGTGCAAAAATTCAAGTAGCTCAGCTTTGTTTGATGGCTTGTGAGTATCCATCTCCCTCTTGATCACATTCTAGAGGTTTTCAATAAGGTTCAGGTCTGGAGATTGGGCTGGTGATGACAGGGAGTTGATCTGGTGGTCATCCACATCTTGATTAACCGAGCTGTGTGGCATGGTGCATTGTCCCGCTGGAAAAAACAATCCTCTGAGTTGGGAAACATTGTCAGAACAGTAGGACACACGTTTTCTTCCAGGATAACCTTGTATCTGGATTGATTCATGCATCCTTAACAAAGATAAATCTGCCCTATTCCAGGTCATCTTCTCTGATGAGTCCAATTTTCAGCTTTGCCTAACATCTAGTTATCTAATGGTTAGATGGAAAACTGGAGAGGCCTACAAGCCACAGTGTCTCACACTCAGTGTGACACTTGGTGTAGAATCTGTGATGATCTAGGGGGTGTTCCAGCAAGGCTGAGATATTTAGAAATTTGAAAGAAATGTTGTCAGTAGTTTATAGAATAAGACAAAAATGTTAATTTTACTCAAACACAGAAACTGATAATTTTGCAGTGGCCTCTTATTTTTTTCCAGAGCACTATATATATATATATATATATATATATATATATATATATATATATATATATATATATTCAATACATTTGAATCTATATATTTGTAATAGTATTTCTAATGCTCTCTTTAAATGTATAATTCAAATTATGCAATATTCAAAATAGAAACATTCAAATCGATATATTTGTATCTATTATGTATCATATTTACTAAATTCCCTATCACATGAACTATTGAACTTATGAATAGTATTTGTTAAATTGAATGTCACATTTGAAATTTCAAATGTGGTTATTCTATCTAATAATGAACATTCAAAAACTAAAGTAACATTCCAAAACCAGAATTAGCATTGGATTACCAATTTTTTATTTTTTTTTGTTTATTATTTTTATTTGAGGCTCAAAATAAAGCATACATAAATATAAAACAGTGAAAAATGAAAACAAAGCAATATTTGCATGAAATAAGACGGTTTAAGCTGACAATGAATACATCAGAAAATAAATTCAAAGAAAGTAATATGCAAACAGTATGCCAGGTAATGGACAAACCTCCTAAAAGACACAAGAAGCCACTATTGGGCCTCAGAAGTATAGAACAAAATCAAAGAAGGCAATCTTTGTTCAAAGGAGACCACTCTTGGGTCCCGGATGACTGAACTAATTTTTAAATGTTTATATACATATAAAAAACAATAAACTGCACAGATGTTACAGAACCTAGAACAATATTAAATATATATAGTTGTGATTGGGGAGAATCGGTACTATTATTAACATAGTGTATAGAAATAACTCTCTTTTAAGTTTAACCCTTCTAAAGCACTTTAGAGAGCTTCATATTATTAATTTTTACACTTCCAACCCTTACTAGCGACTGGTAATGACAATGATAGGAGAAGTATGTAAATGTAAGTCCACACACATGAACCATAGCAAGTTCACTAAGAGCATACCTCAGATTTAGGCGTCAGACATGAAGTCTTAATTAATAAATCTGGATAGATTAAGATAGATAGGTAACCATCAAGCCACACCAGCAGAAGCACAGGGCTAGGTCTGGTATGTGGTGTAATTAGCAGGTCTATATATAATTTACAGAGTGAATTATATATGGCATAATAGCGTCTCATCTCTTATAGTGATAACAGATTAATTTAGCCGACACCAGGTCTTATATTATAAAAAGCCAGAAAGTCCAAACAACACATAGAAGTTACCATCTTCAACAACATATATCAGAATGGGAGATAACAAAAGAAGGTATAAATAAAATAATTTAATTTTTATGAATATGCTTAGGAGTACGATATTAGCAGAGCATAATAAGTGTATCAGGAAACCCTAGGTAGGCTGGAGTCTGTTAGCTAGGGCAATGCAAAGGAAGGAGATTATATGTATATATATGTACACACACATACATACATACACACACATATACACCCAAACATACGTACATACATACACATGCGTGCGCACACATACACCTCATGTTGAATAAGGGGATCCACAGGTTAATAACATGTTGGAAAACAATTGACAGAGGGATGGATTTGTTTTCTAGGCAATGTTCCCAGCATGTCACCTCTGTATAGATAAAGTGTTTCATTTGATTATATGACAAAAATACCTAATATAATGAAACATAATATAGCGACAATCATCTTTACAGACCTGTACAACAAAACAAACTGTATTACTAATAACAAATCTTCTGGTTGTAGGCCGATGTATTAAGCAGCTTTGGACAGAAAATAGTAGGGATTTGAACAGACAACGCTATATCACACATTAGGAGTATACTAGAGCTTGGATCTATGTATATAAAAGGAAAAGAAACATGACTCTCTGTTATATGTCATTATGTAAAAAATAAGTACCCCTTGAACAGTCTAATAACAGTAACTTCAACAGTCTAACGCCAGGAAAAAAGACAAACTAAAATGGTATAGAGCCACATCAGTTTGTGGAGTCTTTATGAATCCTATGACCACCATGAATATATCACAGTTCTGAGAGCGTTACAGCAATGTTTGACAAGCATTTTTCGATCTATCGGTAATTTCCCTCAAAGCTCAAAGAGTCTGTGGATATCCTTAGGGGCATATTGATGGGGTTGCTAAGTCTCTCTAATCGTAACTGGATGAACGGGCGGCCCCAGTGTGTAACATATTTAACCAATGCCCATTTTCCAGTGGCTCTGACCCCAGATGTGGTTCACAAAGGAGTACTGGAAATCGGGTGCAAAGCGGCTGCTCACCACATTCCTGGCGACTAGGAGACTCCTGTACCCTAGCAGGATGGTCTGTTTTCCCATTGGCAGTGTGGATTTCATGTTCCGGAGACCGCAGGGCCAAGCTGAGTTGCCAGCACTTGGGTCAAGGCTCATTATAAGGTCTGGACATGGCGGTAGATTTCCGGGTCTCAGAGCCAGGTTACTTATGATGGCACTCTCACTTGCATTTTTTTTTTTTTGTTTTTTTTTTTTTTTTTTTTTTCAAAAGAGCTTTATTAAAGAAAATTCAAATGTTTACAAGCTTTCCAGTCGTTCCAAAGCAAATGTAGTTACAAAGTTGTTTAAGATATTAGAAGATAAGAAATATATGACATTAGCGCTGGTGCCCCCAAGCTTGCGGGATTGTTAATCAGTTCACTGATAGGTGGTCTGTAATAACCAAGGGGTTAGAGCACAGTTCAATGAGCACTTAAGTGATAAGAGTCCAAGAGTCCATCAGTGCTGCGTCCCTAGTGCTCGATGTTTTTTCCCACCAAGTTATGCAAGCATATAATAGGGTCACCAGCTGATGAAAGGTAAGAGGAAGCAAAAAAGAGGGGGGGGGGGGAAGGGGGGGGGGAGGGGGTCCTGTCTTCATTGGGCCAATTAAAGAGGTTTGTGCGGGTCAGGACTGCTTCTTGTAGTGTTGTTTAAGGCTCGCTTGCGTTTGACCTGTGGGGGGGGGGGGAGAGAGGTGACGGGGGAGGGTGGAGAGGAAGACGGCGTGGGGGAGGAGGGGGGGGGGGGGAGGGGGGGTGGGGGGTCGGGGGGCTAAGATGCAGTCTGTCCTGTCTCACTCTGTCCGTCATTCATGTCATTTATGTGTGTCATTTATGTGCTGCCCAGTTCTCCAGCATCATCTCGTGTGTGTCTACGGTCCCTTGTCGGAGGTGATGGTATCTCTCTAGGTATAGAAGTGTGTCTACTTGAGCTTGCCATTCCTGAAAGGATGGCGTGGTGCTGGATTTCCAGTGTCTGGGGATCAGTAGTTTGGCTCCATTGAGCATAACCAGCAGTAGGGCCCTGTTTGCTTTGCAAGGTAGTTCGGGCAGTGAAAGGTATAAAAGCGTGCTTGGGCTGTTCTGTAGGGGTTTCCCCAGGACGAGTTCTATATGATTGAAAACTTTGACCCAATATTCATCAAGTTTAGGACATTCCCACCATATGTGTGTTGGGGTGCCAACTGCCCCGCAGTCCCTCCAGCATTTGCCTGAGGCCTGCTTGTAGATCTTCTGCAGCCTGCTGGGCGTGAGGTACCACCTTGCTATGCATTTGAAGCTAGATTCCTGCACTCTCATAGAAATTGAGGCTGATTTGGTCATTAAAAAAGCAGTTTGCCAGTCCTCATGACTCATCTCAATTTGCCATTCTCTTTCCCACAGCTTCGTGTAGGAGGGAAGTGTCTGGTTGTCGTCCAGTAAGAGCAGTTTGTAGAGCAGAGAGACTACGTGAGCTGTCGGTGTGTTTTTTAGGCAAAGTGTTTCGAAAGTGGTAGGTTTTCTAGTTAAACAGGATCTATGTTTATGTGTCGTAAGGTAGTGGTTCATCCGCATGTGTGGGTACCAGGTCAGGATCAGGTGAGGTAGTTCCTCAGAGATGTCTGCTAATGTTTTGAGCTTATGTCCGTCAGTCAAGGACTTGAAAACATAATCTTTCAAGGGCGCATCTATGGTGGTGCTGCCCTCAGGTAAGTTCCAGGGCAGGGCAGCATTCTTATAGATGGGAGTTAATGGGGAGTATCTAGTTGTTACATGAGATGTAGTATTTATTATCTTGTCCCATGTGGAGAAGAAGTCTGTCAGCAAGGGATACATTGTCGCAACTGTGGGCCTATCCTTTTCGAGTAGCCAAGCAACTAAGCCTGCTTTGTTAGTGTTTAAGATGTCGCAGTCCAGTCGTACCCATTCTTTGTTGGGGTCGTTATAGCACCAGTCCAGTAGTCTGCCTAGGGTGATTGCCTGTTTGTATGTTTGTATATTTGGGACCCCCAGGCCACCCCTGTCCCTGGGCAAGTATAAAGTTTTCCTGGCTACTCTTGGTCTGACCCCTCCCCAGATGTATTGTTCAATTAGGTTTTGGATTTTTTGCAGGTAGTTCCTTGGGAGGGGAATTGGTGTCGTTTGGAGGATGTAGAGTAGTCTGGGTAGCACGTTCATCTTGATTACATTTATGCGTCCTAGCCAGGAAATAGATTTGTTTTTCCATCTGGATAGGTCCGCTATCAATGCGGTTTCCAGATTTTTGTAGTTTTCTTGGAAAACTATCTGGGCGTCTGGGGAAATGTATATCCCTAGATATTTGAGTTTGTCATGCTGTAATCTCAAGGGGCATGTGTCCAGTGCTTTGGCTAGGTCTTTCGTGTCATAGGTAATGTTCAGAATCTCAGATTTAGCTACATTGAGGTGAAAGTTAGAGAATTGGCCGTATTCACTAAAGGTGTTTAAAACTCTGGGGAGGGAAGTCTCTATGTCAGAAAGTGTGAGGAGGACATCGTCAGCATATAGTGCCAACTTGTATGTACTCGCTTTGACTTTGATGCCCGAGATCTGAGGGTCTTCTCTAATTTTCTGTGCTAAGGCCTCTATTGTAATGGCAAAAAGAATCGGTGAGAGCGGGCAGCCCTGCCTAGTCCCGTTTCTTATGTGGAATCTATCTGACAGTAGTCCGTTAACCCTTACTCTGGCCGAGGGGTTTTCATAGAGAGTGAATATTTGTCTGACAAAGATTTCGCTAAACTTCATTTTGACTAGTACCGCTTTCAGAAAAGGCCAATGCACCCGGTCAAAAGCCTTTTCGGCATCTGTTGAGACCAGTATGAGGGGCCGGTTCTGATGTTGTGCATGGGAAACAAGCTGCAACACTTTCAGCGTGTTGTCGCGTGCCTCCCTGCCAGGCACGAATCCCACCTGATCAGGGTGTATCAGCGAAGGTAGGATCTTATTGATTCTGTTGGCTAATACCTTGGCATAGATCTTTATGTCTACATTAAGGAGCGAGATCGGGCGGAAGTTCTCCGGCCTGTCTGGGGCTCTGCCCTGTTTAGGTAGAACGGTGATGTTGGCCTCTAGCATCTGATCAGTGAATCCCCCCTCTGTCAACAGTGAGTTGAACAAGTGTGTTAGGGGCGTTAGTAGGTGGTGAATGAAATCTTTGTAGTATTTTACCCCCAGGCCGTCAGGTCCTGGGCTCTTTCCATTTGGCATACTCTTAATGGCTAGTTTGATTTCGTCAGCTGTTATCGGTCTGTCTAGGTGTTCTGAGTCTTCTTGGGAGAGTGTAGGTAGCTGGATGTCCCTAAGGTAGTTGTCAATGTGTGATTGTGGGCTGTTATTGGTGATATTGTACAATGCTTCATAATACTGTCGGAATATCTCAGCTATTTTTACGCTATCTTTCTGCGTGTGCCCTAGAGCGTCTTTTAAGGAGTGGATGTGTGTGTTCAATTGCTTGCGTTTCAACGCTTTGGCTAGTGAGGGGCCTATTTTGTCGTTCATCTCAAAATATTTTTGTTGTAGCATTGATGCCTTTCTCTGATATTCTTTAATCATGTGATTGTTCAGTTCGGTCTTGACCGTGGTCAGGGACTTTAGTATTGTGGTAGAAGATGTGTTTTTCTTTAGTTCAGACTCCCAGTATCTAATCTGTGATAGAGAAGAGTTAAGGAATTGTCTGTTTTGTTTGATTTCTGTGGCTTTGAGTCTGATGAATTCCCCCCTTGCTACACACTTGTGTGCCTCCCATGTCGTGGAAGTGGGCAGGGCATCTAGTGGGTTTTCGTTGAAGTAATGTCGTAGTGTAGTGTCTATGGTCAGTTTGTGTAGGGGGTTGTCTAACATGTGATCGTCAAGTCTCCAGATGTAGGGTTTTGCGGGTATATCCGGCCAGTTTAGTGTGCATTGTACAGGAGCATGGTCTGACCAGGTAATTGGCAGTATATTGGTTTCGTCAATCAGTGAGAGGCCTAGTTGGTCTGTTATGAGGTAGTCAATTCTGGTGTAGACATGGTGTGGGTATGAAAAGAAGGTGTAGTCCCGTTTGTTTGGATGTAGAGATCTCCATATGTCATGTAATTTTAGTGAGCGGAGTTGTGCGTTCACATTTCTAATTACTCTGTGTGGTGTGGTGGTTTTCCCTGATGAGGTGTCCAGGTGAGGTTCTAGAGGTAGATTGAAATCGCCCGCTAGAAGCAGTACACCTCTTGTGTGTTCCAAGATCAGCTGTGTCAGCTGTTTGAGCACAATGTGTTGGCCTTGGTTTGGTAGGTAGGCATTGGCTATGGTGATATGGGAATTAAATAAGATTCCCGTCACTAAGAGGTAGGAGCCGTTAGTGTCTTTGAAAACTTTGGTTGGTCGGAAAGGTATTGAGTTTTTGATAAAAATGCCTACACCGCCTTTCTTTGAGCAGCCTGATGCCAGATAAAAGGTGTTGTACCTGTGTGCAATATACCTGGGTTCCCTCCCTTTTTTAAAGTGAGTCTCCTGGATACAAATAATATCCCCTCCTGCCTTGTGCAGTTGTGTGAAAGCGATCGACCGCTTTTCAGGACTATTAAGCCCCTTGGCATTAATGGACATAAATTTAATGGGGCGCGGCTGCATGTTTTGTGGGTATGGGTGGTCCGGCCTGGTAGCGCTAGACCACTGTGATTGTGCTTGTTTTGCCTGTGAGTGTGTGCGCGCGCTGGAGGCCGGGCAGCGACTGTCGGGTCTGTGGGGTTCTCTCCTTCTGTCGGTCTGTGTTATGTGTGGTGTCTAGGGCTCTTCTGTACAATGGGAGGTGGGATGCAGAAAGATGGAGTGGGGATAGGAGATAGAGGGAGGGGGGGGGGTAGGAGGGTGGAAGGTGGGAAGGGTAAGAATGCAGTTAATCACGGTATGAGAACAGTACAATCTCGCTATAGAGGTTGAAGTTATATAAGATGGTATTACTCTGCAAAGCTATGAAAAACAATAATCAAGATTAACAGTTAACTAACAGAATAGGTAACTAACAAGTTAGGGTAATATCCCCGTCAACAAACCCAGCATTAGAAAAAATAGTTCAACAGATGACAATATATTACATACGACCTGTAGCCTTGATTCAGGAACTACCCCCTGGCCTAGGCTGGGGGGGTGAGCAGTCCGAGTGTTGATGTGGTTCCTCCACATCATCAGCGACAGTCACTAGTGAGGGATGTTTGTGAAAGCCCCTTTCAGTGTGAAATGTAGATGCAGATCTCCCTCGGCTCCCAGGAGGGGGCCCCAGTATAGAGCTGTCCTTCATCTGGTCCTCTGTCTGGATGCGTATCTGTAGGGCCTCACAAAACTGAGGTAAATCATCTTGAGCTTTGTAGATGGCTGTAGTGTTGCCATTATTGGCGATGATGCTAACTGGGAACCCCCACCTGTAAGCTATCTTCTTGTTGCGAAGCACTGTGGTTATATGGTTAAGTTCCCTCCTTTTCTGGAGTGTCGTGGGGCTTAAATCTGTGAAGATCTGGATGCGGCAGCCTGCATGTGTGATTTCTTGTTTCTGCCGTGAGTGCTTTAGGATGTCCTCCTTGTCCTTAAAGTGCAGCAATTTCAGAATGACGTCCCTGGGGGGTGCTTTAGGAGGAGGTTTGGCCCTAAGGGCTCTGTGTGCTCTTTCAATAATGACCTCAGGGGCATTCTCGTCTCCTTTTAACGTGCGAAACAGGGCCTGCAGACATCCCTCCAAGGCTCCTGGGAATATGGATTCAGGAATTCCTCGAACTCTCAGATTATTCCTCCTGCCCCTGTTGTCTAAGTCCTCTACCTTCTCTAGTAAATTGTGTATGGTTTCTTCCTGATCATAGAGAAGGCGGGACATGTGGGTGATGTCATTACTGGTAGTGTTATGATTCTCTTCTAGGTTAGTGACTCTCTGTGTCACCCTTGATAAGTCCCTTTTAAGGTCACCATACCAGCCCTTTACTTCAGATAGCATTTCTTTGAAGTCTTCTTTAGTGCATAAAGATTTGAGGTCTTCTCTGGTGATTGGTTGCATATTATCATGATTTGGGCTTTCGGTTTGAGTGCTGGGCTGTGAGCTAGTTGCAGGTAAATTGTTATCTGAGGATTGCTGTGTGCGCTTTGGTGTGACATCAGATTGTCTTAAAAACTGCTGCATGGTCCTGGGTTGTGGTGTATTGTCCAGCTTGGTTGTTTTTTTCCCCGGCATATTGATGGGATAAGGTGGGGGCTGGGGTGGGTAGAGGACAGTTGTTCTTTTAGTGATGTGATGGGCCCGCAGTAGGGTTGATAAAATAAAGGTTTCCCTGCTCTCTGTAAAGGATTGCTGCTCTATATTCTGCTTTTCAGGGTGATAAAGACTGATGCATATGATGACTGGCCGTTTATGTAGAGGCAGGGTGAGAGATTGTGGCTTAAAGGGGTTCAGGCTGGCATGTGAGCCGTGGCTCCTGTGATTTGTAGAAAGTTACAGTCCTGTGAACCGTCTTTTTGCCCTGAGTAACTTAAGAGTCTCTTGCGTGCAGTTGCTGCCCGAAGGAGGCTGTGTAAGTGCACAGGCTCTGATTTTTGGTTTTTGTTTTACCCCTCCAAGGGCAGGTGAGCCGGTAGGCCGATGGTGGTGGCAGAGACAGGAGTAAATCCCCAGGGGGTGCACAATGTATATGTTGCGCGGTACCCGCTATGTGCCTTATAGGTATGCCCCTTGAGACTGTGTCTGTTAAAGCGTGCCCCCTCCTTAATGAGAGCCCCGGTGATCTTTCGGAGCGCTTGGTCTTTGCAGTCCCCTGGGCCGTGATTTGTGGCTGTGTGGTAGGGCTGTGGGTGGTTGAGGCCGGTGTTGCTTGAGGCCTGCGGTGCACTCTGTCTTACCTCGTCGGCGTGGTGCGCAGGTCGTGCCCTGAGAGCTGCGGTCGGTTGCGGGATCGTTGTCGGACGCCGTAGCGTCTTGCTGGTTAGGGTCTCGCAGTGTATTTTTACTGAGGCCTAAGTGCGTGTTGTCTGCTCCTCCGGGTCCGGGCGCCGCCCGGTGCTAGAGGTGGGTCCGGTGGCAATGGGGAGGATTTTCGGCTGGAGGGATGTCCAGTCAGGGTCAGCGCATTGTCGCCTCTGGTGTGGGGTTATGTTTGCGGCTCAGGTCGTGTATGACTGCTGGGTTTGAGGACTTAGGGCCTAGGAGCTATTGTGCTATGCGGCCATTTCTCTGAACGGCCAAGCTCCGCCCCCCCTCACTTGCATTTTTTGTGTGCAGTTAATGGCCCTGGTAGGAGTCCCTCAGATGAGGAGACATATGTTGGGGCCCATGTCAGTTGCAGTACACAGTGTAGCAGGGAGGTGCCACTTATGTCAGAGTCGGGGCGGCGGGATGTACCACCCCATGAACGGAACACCAACAGGTCTGCATCGGGTGCACTCAGATTGTCGGTCGACAGAGGATCCTCAGTGTGGTGCGACGTCACCTTAGTTCTCAACTCATCATCGGACTCTCCATACCTCTGCTTGCTGATCACAGAGGGTTCTGGAGGGCTCAATAGTGTATAAGCAGGAGCTAGGTAAGTCAATGGAGGCTCAGGTTCATATCTGCTGGGGAGTTGCATCTCAGCAGTGCTGTCTATCTCTGGGTCATCTCGGCATGAAGCCACCCACAATTGGCCATCTCCCTTAATTATCTGGCGACGGATATCCATGTTAGGAGATCGGTGAATCAATGGTTTAAATGCATCTGCTATAGTGTTGCACAGCTCTCTTTCAATGTTTCCTAGCAAGGTCTGTATTGCTTGGCAAGACTCTTCCATGGCTAAAATCTTCTAAATCGCTCAAGTCGAGGTAAGTATCAGAGGGTTACTATCTACTTGCAACTCCCGTGACTGTAGTTTTAGGAATTGGGGACAGCTCGCAGAGCTGCTGAACCTGATCTGTCAGGAATTAGGGAGGGTAGATGAGGGCCAGGTCGTTTAGTAGGCCTCCGCTGCGTACCACATTTAATCCGGTCTGCGTGGCTGAGATTCTATAAGAAAAATATGTAAATCTGTTCCTTAGGTATTGGTCTTCAAAACTGCTGTCAAATAGGACACAGATTACTAATCAAATGGGTGATAAACACTGGATTTATCAGCACCAGGTCTCAGCCATAATTAAAAAGCAGCCATCTTGGTCGGTGTACGGACCCCCCCCCCATTACCAAATTTTAATTGATTTTCATTCTTATCAACATTCAATTGTCCAAAACGAATGTCTATAGGACTAAACGTTCTACATTCTTGCATCCCTAGTCTTCAGTTGTACTAACTTTTTTAGCACTAATATATGTTGCACTCAAGCGCTAAACATAACTTACAACTTTTAATATGAGAGATGTTAGTGCAGCTGTGCTATCCATTGAAAGTATAGGGCACACTTAAAAAAACGTCAACATCACTGATACTCTGTTAGATACAAATATTGGAGTGGCTTTTCTGTATATCCCACACTCTGCCTCTTTATTAAACAAATTATCCCAAATCTAATTTGTGAATACTAAAAATCTAACATATATAAAGAATTGGCGCATAAAATGATGGTGTGGGTTTTGGCTATATGACCCAGATATAGTACACTGGTGCCACACCAAAAAACAAATAAATGGTTATTTAATATATACCTATAGATCTCTATAGCCTAATATGTCCGATTTGGATATCTCCAATACAAAGGTATTGATATGTTGAAGGAGACTGATAATAGTAATGATACAAAATATAAGATAACATAGCTGTTTAAAATTTCTCAAAAACAATTTAGTAAATATTCAATAACTTCACATGGACAATTAATATAAACAGTTTGTAGTTCATATAGACAATTTTTTTTTATTTTTTAAATGTATCAACAATACACACTAGAGTTTTACACCGGTGTAATCAATCATACTAAATAGAAGTAGATTCTAAAAACATCCAATTAATCAACAAATATTCATCTTGATAAAGGCATTTAGCCGAAACATGTTGAAAGAGCCATATCCTGCACTTCAAACCACAAAGAATTACTGAGCTAAGAACACTTTAGAAAACAAACAAAAAAGGACTCTGGAAGAGTAAGTGAGCGCTCATGACACCTTTTTACTCTACAAAAAGAGACACTGCATCAGAAACGGATCTAGACGTGACGCAAGGTAAGCTAAAGAAATCACAGGCTACGTGCGGTCACGTGATCCATTAAACGAGAGAAGGAAGAAGACGCAGCGAGTTTGTTTTGTTTGCTACAAAGTTGCAAGAAGACAGCGTTGAAAAGATACAAAGTGTGAAGCAGATAGAACGGCGGAGAGAGGATATATGTGACCAACACAGGAGTGTTTACCAAGGGTCATGGAAGGTAAGAGGGTAGTGGGTAAAAGCAATAATATCTACTCAAACCCTTTACTCTCACAGCACCGTATTAATCTTTACACTATTTAAAGCATTGGAAAGATTGACTTTATAGGTAAAAAACGGAAACATTTTAGATCTATACAATTCACCTCCTGAATCAAAATTGATATACAAAGTTGGAGTAAACACTACAATTGCTGGAGAGTATCATTTTTGGGTCCTCTATATAGATTTTAAGCGTAATATATTTTTTAGAAAGCACTTTATGTTATCCCAAGTGTAAGCCCTGTGACATAATAACCGGATATTCATTTTAATATTTCAGTAGTGTTTTCCATATGTCCCCCCTTTTTTAACATGTTATTTGTAGATTAATTGGATGTTTTTAGCAACTATTTCTATTTAGTATGATTGATTACACCGGTGTAAAACTCTAGTGTGTATGGTTGATACATTTAAAAAAATAATTGTCTATATGAACTACTAACTGTTTATATTAATTGTCCATGTTAAGTTATTGAATATTTATTAAATAGTTTTTGAGAAATTTTAAACAGCTATATTATCTTATATTTTGTATCATTACTATTATCAGTCTCCTTCAACATATCACTGATACTCTCCCTGGTAAAACATTTTTTAGTGGCTTTGACACATATGTTGTGGGGGCCTGTGCACCAATATTCAAGCACTGGCTGTGGTGTGTATAGGTGTGTATTGGCTGTAAATACTTAATTTGTATTATAAAAGCCATTACTAACTCTCTGAGAGGGTTTGGTGTTTGAATACTGGTGCACAAGCCCTCACAGCATATGTGTGTATGCTGCAGAAAAAAAGATTAGCCTTGAGAAGTCTGTAGTTTACATTTTCATTTCTTAGAAATAGAAAATTGACTTTTAGAGATAAATTACATAAAAAGGGGGAAATATATATATATATATATATATATATATATATATATATATATATATATATATATATATATATACAGTATAGTTGCCTAGGATGATCTTATGAAGTTGGTGCTTCTCGATATAAAAGAGACTTTTAACAGATCTCATTACCTAGGATCACCATATTACCATGATCCATGTGAATATATGCATCAAATGAAATGGCTTGCAATAAAGAACAGTTTATCCCCCCAAAAAGGGGGGAAATGAAAAATAAAAGTTTATTGTGTTTCGGAAAAATTTCACTAGAGTTAAGTTTTTGCGCTAGTCGGGTCAAGCTTGTATTTCAAGTTTAAAAAATATATATTTTAGAGCAAGCATTAAACCAACTAGCGCAAAAATTGTAACTTAAATTATCGTGTGAGCGTGCATGTATTCCCCCATAGATATCAATGGAGAAAAAAATTAACACTCGACAATCACGCAAACACAATCACGTTGCGTAAGCTAAGCGGATGACACTTTTTAACCAAAAAGATAGGGAAGTTGAAGTAGCCTTCTGCTCTTTATGCTTCCCCGAATATACAACAAACAAAGAGGAAGATTGTATAAACTCCTTAGTAGCCTGAAGATAGAACTTCAAGGCGCGAACCGCATCCAAATTGTGAAGTAAGCGTTCTTTTGATGAAGAAGGATTAGGATACAAGGAAGGAACCACAATCTCCTGATTGATGTTGCGTTTTGACACAACCTAAGGAAGAAAACCTAATTAGTACGTAAAACTGCCTTATCTGCATGAAAAATCAGATAAGGGGGCTCACATTGCAAAGCTGAGATCTCAGAAACTCTGTGAGCAGAGGCAATAGCCAATAAAAAGGGAACCTTCCAAGATAACAATTTAATGTCAACGGAATGCAGAGGCTCAAATGAAACCTATTGCAAAACCCAAAGAATAAGATTTAGGCTCCAGGGAGGAGCCCCAGATCTAAACACAGGTCTGATTCTAATCAGAGCCTTAACAAAAAGACTGCACATCTGGAGGCTCAGCCAGTCTCTTGTGCAATAAAACCGACAGGGCCAAAATCTGTCCCCTCAGGGAACTAGCAGAAAGGCCCTTCTCCAGCCCATCCTGGAGAAAAGATAAGATCCTGGCAACCTTAACTTTGTTCCAGGAAAAAACATGCTCTTCACACCAGAATAGCTAGGTCCTCCACATCTTGTGGTAGATATGCAGAGTAACTGGTTTATGAGCTTGAATAAGAGTATCAATAACACTCTCAGAGAAACCTCTCTTGGCTAAGACTAAGCGTTCAATCTCCACACAGTCAGCCTCAGAGAATCTAAATTTTGATGAAAAAATGGACCTTGTTTCAGCAGCTCTCTGCGATAAGGTAACTTCCATGGAGGAGATGAGGACATCCCCATTAGATCCGCGAACCACGTCCTTCGCGGACACGATGGAGCAATCAAGATTACTGATACCCACTCCTGCTTGATGCGGGTCATCACTCAAGGAAGAAGCGGTAATGGTGGAAAAAGATATATGAGTTTGAACCTCCAGGGCACTGCTAGTGCATCTATTAGATCCGCTTGGGGATCCCTCGACCTTGACCCATACCTGGGTAGCTTGGTATTGAGACGGGATGCCATGAGATCTATCTCCGGCATCCCCCACTTGCTGCATAACTCTGCAAACACCTTGGGATGGAGAGACCATTCCTCTGGATGGAAGGATTGCCTGCTTAGAAAATCCGCCTCCCAATTGTCCACAACTGGGATGTGGATCACTGACAGTGAACAGCTGTGGGCCTCTGCCCACTCCAGAATCTGAGATACTTCCTTCATCGCTGATGGTTGATGTAAGCCACAGAGGTTATATTGCAGGATTTGAATCTCATACACTGGGATGAACCCAGAAGTGCCCAAGCCTTCAAGGCCTTGAAGATTGCCCATAGTTCCAAAATATTGATCTGGAGGTCGGACTCCTGAGTCCACAACCCCTGTGCCTTCCTGGCCCCCCTAAATGCTCCCCATCCGGATAAGCTTGGGTCTGCAGTCAAAATCTCCCAGGATGGTCTTAAGAAGTATGTCCCTTGGGAGAGATGATCTGGACAGAGCCACTAAGAGAGCTATTCTCTCGTCCAGCTGTCTAATACAGCTTGAGATGGATCTGAATAATCGCCATTTCACTGCCTAGGCATGCACAGTAGTAAAGGTCTGAGATGGAACCTAGCGAAAGGAATGATGTCCATGCAGGACACCATGAGACCAATCACCTCCATACACTGAGCCACAGAGGGACTCAAGGAGGTCCGGAGGGCAAAACATGCCAAAGTTAGCTTGCAATGTCTCTGGTCTGTTAGCAATATCCTCATAGATATGGAGTCTACTATAGTATCCAGGAATTCCACCCTGGTACTTGGGATAAGAGAAGTCTTTTTCAATTTGATCTTCCATCCATGTGATTGAAGAAGACTGAGAAGGGACTCCGATAATTCTCCCACAAGATGAAAGGATGGTGCTTGCACCAGAAAATCATCTAAGTATGGGGCTACTACAATACCCTTAGTTCTGGCAATGGTTATAAGAGCCCCCAGAACCTTCATAAAGATTCTAGGAGCAGTAGCTAGGCTAAATGGAATGGCAATGAACTGAAAGTGCTGGTCCATGAATGCAAACCTCAGGAACTGAAAATGTTCCCTGTGGATTGGAACATGAAGGTAAGCATCCTTCATATCTATAGTGGTTATAAACTGGTCTTCCTGAATTAAAGGAAGGATGGACCTTATCGTCTCCATCTTGAAGGAAGGGACACTGAGAAATTTGTTTAAGCACTTTAGGTCCAGAATTGGGTGGACAGTTCCCTCCTTCTTTGGGACCATGAAAAGGTTTGAATAAAAACCCCAAACCTCTTTCTTCGATAGGCACCGGGACAACAACTCCAATGGAAGATAGATCCTGAACACACCCTAGAAAGGCATCCCTCTTTTCTGGTCTGGTAGACAGATTTGATAGAAGGAATCTGCCCCTTGGCAGATGAGATTTAAAGCCTATCTTGAATCCCTGAGATACTACCTCCAGGACCCATGGATCCTGTACATCCTTGAACCAAGCGTCTGGAAAAGAGACAGTATGCCCGATACGATCTGATCCCTTATCGGGGTTCGCCCCTTCATGTCAATTTGTTTTTGACAGGCTTCTTATTCTGCTTGGATTTATTCCAGGACCGAGCCAGCTTCCAAGTACTCTTGGGTTGCTCAGGCTTGGAGGAGGTTTGTTGTTGTTGGGATTTGTCAGAAAATTAGAAGATTGTCGTTCCTTAGATTTGTTCTTCTTATCGTGCGGTAGGAAAGCACCCTTGCCTCCAGTAACCATAGAAATAATGGAGTCCAGGCCTGGACCAAATAAAATCTTTCCCTTGAAGGAAAGAGAAAGGAGTCTGGACTTAGAAGTCATATCTGCAGACTAGACTTCAACCAGAGTGCCCGGCAGTCTAGGACCGCAAAGCCAGAAGCCTTTGCATTTAGGCGAATAATTTGCATCTTCAAATCACAGATAAAAAAAATGAGCAATTCTCAAAGCTTTAAGTCTGTCTTGATTATCCTCGAGGGGAGACTCCACCTTGATGAGTTTCAACAAAGAGTCGCACCAGTAGGTAGCCGCTTCAGCAACCGCGGCAACTGCAGCTGCCGGTTGAAACAAAAATACTGTATGTTGAAACATCTTTCTCAGAAAGGTTTCCATTTTCTTATCCATCGGCTCTCTAAACAAAGAACTATCCTCAAGAGGTATAGCAGTACGTTTAGCAAGCATAGAAATAGCACCATCCACCTTATGAATGGAGCCTCACAAATCCAGTTGAGAGTCCGGAACAACTTTTTAAAAAGTGGACGAGGAGGAAAAGGAAGAAACAATTCTTTCCCATTCATTCTTAATAACGTTCACTATCTTAACCAGCACAGGAAAAAAGGAACTTTCCTGTCTTTGTAAACTCTGTCTAATTTAGGTATCATAGGTTCTTCAGGCAGCACGGCCTCTGGAACCTCTAACGTAGACAGAACCTCCTTTAATAAAAAACGCAAGTGCTCAATTTTACATCTAAAGGACGGTTCCTCCACAGTAGGAGGCTTAGACGCTAAGGACTCCAACCCAGAAAGTTCACCCTCTGAAGCTACAGAGGTTAACTCATCATTGGATAACTGGGACATAATAGCTAAATCCGATAAATGTTTAGATGACTCCGGGTCAGGAGAGCTATGTTTAACCTTTCTCTTGCGTTTGTTAGAGCGAGGTAATGCACTGAGGGCCGCAGACACCACCATTTTAAACTGCGTGGCAAAGTCTGCAGGAAAAAGGCCCCCCTCTGGATGGAGGATTAGATAAGCTATGGGGAACTGCATGTGGAGTGGATAATGTAGCAAGGGTGGTAATATCACAGGACGCCGAGTCCTGACAGGTAGATGGCTCAGAGAGACTAAGAGACTTAGCAGGCGTGTCTTCCTTCTTAGACTTTATAAGAGTGTTACGGCATGTGGAACATAATTTAGTGGGAGGGAAAACCATGGCCTCCTAACAATAAGGAAGGAGTACCTTCTAACATGTCAGAGTCCTCCATAGTTCAGGTTATACCCACAGAAGGACACAAATAAAAACGTTTTTTATTATAGAAAACTGCACCTTTATACTACCAATGGCTGGGGCACTCACCACCTCCTAGACCCAGACAGTTAACAGAGGAAACACTCTCCTCAGGTTCAAGTCTCAGCCGGAATGGAGGAAATTAACATAGACCTGTTATTACAAGTACAGCCAGTAATAGGAGCTGTGCAACACTTTAAAAAACAAAAGTGAAATTTAAAAGTGAAACCTGTTTGCTCCAGCCAAAGACACTCAGTCTATCAGCCCAGGAAAAAACACACAAAGCAGCATGTAAATAATTAATACACTGATTAATTAACCCCCTTCAGAGAATATTAACCCTGGATCCTATCAAGGTATAAAGGAGCCCCGCTGTGACCCTGTTATAGCATTTTATGTGTAAACATTGAAATGATCTTACCTCCAGGATCTATGATGTGGAACAGAACGCAGCCTCTCAAGTGTGACAGTCTTATAGCAGCACTCCTGACATGGACTTGAGTGAGAGAAAGCAGGCAGTGAAACTCGTAAACACTGATTGCTTAGGAACTGTTAGCAGTAGTCTGGATGGTTTCACAGAAAAACGTTCCCTGCATCTTCAGACTCTAACTTTCATCAGTACTCGCACTGAGAGGTTGATATGACTACTTAAAACTCCAGTCCTATTTCGAAGGGCAGATACCATTTTTCAGGACTCTCTGAATCTGCTGACACTTATATGCCACCTCCTAACGTGACAAAGGGCAAAGAATGACTGGGGTAATGAGGAAGTGGGAGCGATATATAAGCATTTGGCCTCGGTTTATCAAGGCTTCAACAGCAAATACGATTGAATTCCGTGTCGAATATGACACAAGATTAATTCCCCATAGTTAACAAAGCATCAAGATTGTCAAATGTTGAACTTTGTGACGTAAAATATGATCCCACGATCTCAATCCAACTCAAATCGATGTTTGTGTCATTACAGATGTTTCAAATTCAGATTCAACTCTATTTGAACCTTTTCCAAATTTATCAAACATTTAACAGGTACGCTTGCGTGTATTCTGACACAGCGTACCTAGTTTTCAATCCGCCACCCTTCAGGTCGTGGATGCCATAGAAGTCAATGAGAGTCTGAAAACTAAGAAAGCTTATGTTCGATGCTGCAAGAGAATGAAGTATATTACATAATAAAAGTAAATTAGAAACTCTATTACAATTCTATACCCTTTCTAAATCAAACAATATTGTTGCTCCACATTTGGTGCACTAGTAGATACAGGGATAAAAATGAAAAATACATTACTACTTATGGATTATGTTACAAATTTGTCTCTCATTAAAAAGCATGGGGACAATATTTCTACAAATTTGTTGAAAAGTTTTGCCCCAAACTTGTCGCACTAATAGATATAGAGATAACAATGAAATACAGAACTAAATATAGCTAACTTCCTTTTTGTTTTTTGTGAAAAATCTATGTGCACCATGCTTAAGCCATGTAATACAAGTCCCAATCTCCACTTCGCACCAATTTTGACGCAACACTTTTCGCACCAATTATGACGCAAACTCCTAAACAACCCACACACTAGTGAATTTTTCAATCACTTTTGATTGGAATATGCATAATCACATGATTTATGCCATCAGCCAATCCTGATTCAAATATACATTTTAAACTATCACTAACGATTCAAAATGCTCGATACTTGTGTCATTGATCACTCATCAGAACTTGTAAGTGCCATTTGTTACATTGTGTATTATACTTTGAAAGTATGTATATGTGAATTTAGAATTAAAGATAAACATTGATGCTGACATTAGGACACACAGTGTAATATTTTAGACAATATTTTTAAAATTCAAATTGATGTTTGATTAAATATAATCTTAAAATGATAGCTCAAAGGGATAGCCCACCTAACATTAAACTGTCATGATTCAGATAAAGCAGAAATTAAAATCACCTCTTTACTGTCATGCTATGTTCAGTGTATTTCTTCCTTCTCTTGAATTTCTTTTTCAGTAGGAAATGTCATCTTATACGCCAGCCCAGGTATAAATGTAGCTATTTCTTGGACATTAACAGTTTGAAAATAAAAGATTAGCTTTAGAGAAATGTGCTTGTTCATGGACAGCAATGAAATGGTATAAATAAAGTTGGGAAAAACCCGAATAACCGTGACATCAATGACTGTTGGTTAACACCAGTCCGATGCTCTTCGCACCGTACTTGACGCTTGTGTTTTTGACGGCTTTCAGATTGAAGCTTTGATAAATTGACCCCTTTGGCTGGGGTGTCTTTGCTTCCCCCTGGTGGCCAGGTGTTGTATTTCCCAACAGTAAGGAATATATATATATATATATATATATACACATACAAATACATCTTTAGCAATGTATCTGTATGTATCTCAATGTTAAAGTACTTTGGCGGCTTTTTATTCATAACACCCAAGATAGCATATCTTTGATCACTTATAACTTTTGTGTGTAATATTTTTTTTACATAATTTGTATTAGACAGTGTTAATATGAGTGTAACTGTACTTTGTAATGTATTTTTGAATTGCTTGTGCAACAGTTAACCACAGCTCTGCGATCGATGTAAGGATTGTAGCGTAAATGGTAATTACTTATAATACGTGCTATAAACATGACAGGTGCAAACAACTGTGATAAACCCCTTTTCGCTCACGCATAACTGTTATTGTGCCACTTGTAATCTGGCAAAAAATGGCTACTTTTGGACCCAAAACATATAATAAAAAGGCACAAAATAAACAGCAATAATAAAGGTTGTTATGAGATTATTATGGAATTGATAATTTAACTCCAGTACCTGCTTTGTAAAGAAAAAATGAACAGCATAACAAACATTGGGGTTAATCAAAATGTGTCAGTGATTTGCTCTTAAAATGATTTTTGGCTTTCTGGCTGAAATGGCTATTGAATGTCAATGATAATTCGGCCCCTAAGTTACACTTGCACCATTGTGTTTGTCACTAACAGTACTGGCGTCTTCAAAATCCAGGTTTCATTGGAACCTATTGTAATCTATTTTCCTTATTCTTACCACGGCTAATCCATCTGAATGCTTCTTTTATGTTGTCGTGATGTGCACAATTGTTTTATTGTTTTTTGAATAATTATTTGTATTGTTTGTTGGTGTGATCTGTAAACAGTATGGCGACTACAGATTTCTATCTAAAGGACTTATAATATATTATACTGCATTTTAACATAACTGAAAATGTAAAAATTGAAACCTCTTCACTGCAACATTGTATCTGCTCAGGAGACCTTAAAACAAGGTTGAGCTTTCATGAGTGTTTTTTTTTAGTGGTCACACCTCCATGCGTGCCAAGTCCAAACACAGGTCCTCTGAATAAGTAGCCAATAGCTTTACGAGACGCATCAGGCATCGCCCCACCAAACTTTCTGCCTGCTTATGGCAAAATAGCTGATCACCTGTTGTGGTTAAAACTCCACATTTGGTGCCAATCTGCTTGCGCTGTATAGCAGCAGTGTGTGTTTTATTCCATTTTGTTTTATTTATTTATATACGATATTAACAGTTTTATTAGAGCCAATTTGACACAATGTTTAATATTCAATAAACCTTGATTGTGTTATGGGAGCCACTACACTAAGGTGTATATGAACTGCTGAAGGGACACCAGGATCCAGAGAGATTGGCTATCCAAGGAGAACCAGATGTCATTTTATTACTTGGGCATAGCACATACCTCCTAACGTTTGAGGTGAAATAACATGAGTTTATTTCCTATATTACTTTTGCAGAAAGTTACTTATTGCCTAGGTGCACCCCCTGTGCACTTGTCTTTCTTCTATTTTGTAGATATATATATACTGTATATCTTTAGACATGTGTATGTATGTATCTCTATGTTAAAGCCCTTTGCATGCCTCTTTTTATCGAACACCTGAGATCTCATATCTTTGAGCCTTTATAATATTTTAATACATTTTTAATAATATTTTTATCAGACAGTGTTATGTGTATTTTTGATGTGTTACGTGTAACTTTTTTGTCTAGCTTAACAGTTAACCAGACCTCTGATGTCAAGCTAACTCTACACCCATTAAATTTGATTGCACTCAAGAGAACGCATTTACTTTCAACTCATAACAAGCTCGCTACTTCAGACATGTCCAAAGAGCCATGATATACTCCTTATTGCTCGCAAGCAACAGTTAGCACTCCACTTGTAATCTAGCCCTATGTTCCATGACTTCTCAAGGCATCTCAATTGACATACATTATAATACTTTTTTCTTTAAAAATGTACTGCTGTCATATACACGTTTCATATATATATATATATATATATATATATATATATATATATATATATATATATATATATATATATATATATATATATATATTGTCATAGAACAGTTTTTACAGAGCACAATAATATTGATATAATCAATCTACCAACCATCTGACGAATTAAACTTTATAGTCAATAACAATTTTATAACATATTGATCTTTATGCTTTACCATACATGCAGCCGACATACAATTTCATTGCACATCATATAATACACAGCATAATTCACAAACACATTAATATCGACTGCTACAGCAACACAATGTAAAAAATCCAATACCATATTAAGACCTCCAGAGAGCCAAAATAATGCTTTTTCTCCAATTGCAACAGTCCAGGCCCCATTCTGATCTCTCAATATTCATACTTACTCCTATTTTTTCATCCTACCAAAGTGTCTATAAATATTCACTCAACATTGCTTCTTCTCTGGCAGAATATTAACTATTACTAACAGCTTGTTATTGAATACTATCAGTCTCCTCTTTTCTTCCAAGGTCTGGCAATTACTACCTTTGCATCTTTTACAATGAATAATATCAACAGCACTCCTTCTAATCCAGAATATTAAATCACACTAACAACTCTTTGAAATTCAAGCTCCTGCAATTACTACTTTTACAGCCTTTAAATCAATATTATCCAATATTTTTAATAGCTAGAAATATGAGAGGGGTTTCAAAACAAGCAGCTCCAAATAAAAGAATGAAAAATTAACAGCTCCAGAAAAACAAAAAGTAATACTCAAGACATGTTCAAGCAATGTGTGTGCTGAAGACCCAGAAGTTATTATTCTAGTCCACCATATTTGGGAAATGTCAGTTTTAGACAAGTCTACAAAGCCAATATACAATTTAGGTAGACTCACCGGAAAGTACCAGCGATGAAGATAATTTCCTAGATTTATAAGTTATTGGACACTGTTAACTAATTATAGAGTCAATCACAATTGTCTTGACAAAATAGTGCATTTTCAGCTATTCACTGTATCCGCTATTGT
Organism: Bombina bombina; assembly: GCF_027579735.1. Lineage (NCBI taxonomy): Eukaryota > Metazoa > Chordata > Amphibia > Anura > Bombinatoridae > Bombina > Bombina bombina. Next base: position 164,107,742 of record NC_069501.1, read on the forward strand.
GTTTTTTTTTTTGTCTCCTTGCTAAAAGGGCTATTCTTACTATGGGTCCAAAAATCTATCAGTGATCACTATGGTCGTGTAGGGCCCTCTAGTGGGCCTGGAACAAAATTAAGGGTTTACCAACTTGAAGTCTGGAGTAATGCTAAATGGTGTTGTTACAATGTTGCAATGTGGAGAGGAGGTGTTTGTTTCTTACCTTTATAGGGTCCTGCAACAATGAGATCAGCCTCTTTCGGTTTCCAGACTTCAAGGAGAAGGTTTCTGAAGTTGGCTGAAGGTTCTTGAAGTGAAGCATGGAGAGATCCAAGAGAAGATCTGTTCCTCCCAAGCGTTACAGGGAGGTTGTGGAGATGGCTGCGAGGAAAAAAGGACCTGCAAAGCAAAGACAGGAGCCTGAGTCAGAAGATGTGGTACCTCCCACTCCCCAAAAATCCCCACCAGCTAGGAGTTTTAATAAGGGAAAGGGGAAAGCTGGGGGAACCGTAGGGGGTACAGGCCCTAAGGGGAAGGCCCAGACTAGTGGGGTTAAGGAGGTAGCATCCAGCCCTGGGCCGCAGCCAGGCATGGTTATCTCTACTGTGAGGGGTGCTATGGTGGGAACTGAGAGGAGGTCAAATCCGGTGGCCCCAGCGGATGCAGGGGCCAGCCTAGCAGGGCAGATTGCGGCCTTGCCGCCGGTGGCCTTGGTGGCGGTCCTAGCCCGTGGTGGCGGGGCTGGCGCGGGGGCCGGCGGTGGTATGGGACCAGGCCCAGAGCGCAGCCACATTGCAGAGTGCGCAGCGGAGTCTGGCCCTTCGGATGGCGGTTCCCGCAAGATCTCCTCCTCCGAGAGTTCTGAGGAGGAGGGAGATCGCGGCCGCCATTCTGAGGGAGGACATGGAGGTGAACGGTCCGGCTCGCGTGACCGGAGCCCCGAAGGTAACTTGGGGGGACTCCGGGTCACGAGCGGGTCACCAGGGGGGCAGGCAGGTAGCAGTGGGGGTCACTTACCGGGTAGGAGTATGGCTGATGGTCCGGGTGCCGGGAGGAGAACGAGTGGCGCAGTTGGCTCCCACGTGGCTATGCATGTTGATAGTGCGCATGCACACAGGGCGGTAGATTGCGGTCCTCATGCGGGCCCATCAGGTGTGTCAGGCAGACCAGTGTGTTCAGGGGAAAGGCCTTCAGAGCGGCCTAGCACGAGTGCACAGGTGGTGGTTACAGATAGAGGCAATGAAGGGCGAAGGCCCGCGATTGTTGTGAGAGAGAGTGGAGGCACATTATGGAACGCTGGTAGAGGGGTCGCATCGGGACACGCTTGCATGAGGGGGGGTATGAACCTGAGGTATGCAGGCGCAGATGCAGTGCCTGAGGCCGGTGGGCCTATGGGGGCATATGGTCGATTGGAGACTGGAATGAGTTATGAACCACATTGGGGTGATGGCCATGCGGGGATAACGCATGTATATGAGGGACCTTCTCAGTTTAGGGCTGGGGGAGTTGTGAGTCCGAGTGATGTGCTGAATGAAACTCAGTATGACAGGGGGCAGATCCCTAGAGGGGGTCAGACACATAGTGGGGTGGATGAGGATATGATCAGGAGAGCTGTTGAGGCAGCGCTACATGCAAGGGATACTGTGAGGCCCCAGCCTGGGTTTAGTGGTTTCGCCCGGGATGGGGCTGCGCAGGAGGCAATTATTAGGAATGATGTGGCTAATGTGCTGGGTATGTCAGTTGGGGGGAGGCCGGGGGAGGAGAGAGAGGGAGTTTCACCTGTTGTCCCTCTCGCAGACCAGAGTACCCCCCAAGTTGTTTTGTCTCAACAGGTCCAGTCAAGCACAGCAGAGATGGCATCAAGCCCAAGCAGCGCCCTGGCAGTGGCAGGGCCCAGCGGAATACAGAGTGCTGCAAGTCAGGCAACCCATTCTGCAGCTGGGACTCAAGGCGAGGGTGAGTGCAATGCACCAGACATCATGCACACTGACACGGGGTCATCCTCTAGCGAGTCAGGATCAGATAGCGGGGAGGATCTCGGATTAGTGGGGAAGGGTCAGCGCAGGATGTTTAGGTGGATAAAGAAGATGGCGTCGGCGCAAGCTAAAGACAAGGCAGGCGCTAGGGATCAGGCACTTGAGCTGCAGGGGTCGCAATCTTTAGGGGGCGCTATAACGCAAGTGGGACCAGTGCCACTTAAAGTGGCGGCACAAGGGGATACGTACCCCTGTTTGGTCCACTCGCTTTACGGCCATTTGAAAGCGAAGGTCGTTAAAAAGATACAGGAGGGAAAATACGTTAATGTATTTGAGCTCTCTCTAGACGCGTTTAGGGCCAAAGAAAGAGCGGCGGACGGCTCAGGCCCAAAGAAAGTGCGTAGGCTGGAGACGTACGAGGAATGGCTTAAATACTTCCGCGTGCTGGCTGCGTGCTATGTTGACAGATGGCCATTGCAGGGGCACAACCTGTTTAAGTACCAGGATACCATAGAGGATATCCGTACGAGATTTAAGGAAGGTGCATGGCGTGAATACGACATGGCGTTCAGGAGAAAGATGGTAGGGAACCCCTTACTGCATTTTGGGACGCAGGATATGCACTTGTGGTCCAAACTGGGAGTGGAGGGCGGTTCCCCCTCCCCCGTGGCGTCACGTCAAGCTCCGCCGTGCCAAGGGCTGCGGCTGGGCAGGAAGGGGAGGGAATGCTGGAAATTCCAGGATAGGCAGTGTGATAGGGGGAGCAGTTGCTCCTTTCGTCACATCTGCAAATTCTGTGCAGGGCCTCACCCAGGAGCTGATTGCGGGAAACGAAAGGACCAGGGACAGCCCAAACTCCCGCCTAAGTCAGGAGTTACAGTCAAGGGCACCAACCCCGCTTAGGTTGAAGGCCATGTTGATAAGGCTGGCGAACTACCCCGACATAGAAGCAGCTGAGCTGCTGAGGTCGGGGTTGGAATGGGGTTTTCGGATACCAGTCATGGGACGGGTGGTGGGTTCCCCAGTGCACAGAAATTTGAAAACGGCCTACGAATTCCCACACGTAGTCCGGGAAAAGTTGGCAAAGGAGGTGGCGCTGGGCAGGGTGTCAGGGCCATTCTCCACCTGCCCGATGGAAGATCTGGTGATCTCCCCATTGGGAGGTGTGCCCAAGAAAGAGGAAGGGAAGTTCAGGTTAATACATCACCTTTCTTTCCCAAAAGGGGAGTCGGTTAACAACACAATTGACCCAGTATTGAGTTCTGTGCACTATCAATCGTTTGATCGTGCGCTGAACGTGGTCAGAGCGTGCGGGCCGGGGGCGTTGTTGGCGAAGCTAGACATTGAGTCGGCCTTCCGCCTACTGCCGCTGCATCCCTCGGCATTCAGACTCATGGGCATGAAGTTTGAAGGGGATTATTATGTGGACAGGTGTTTGCCGATGGGCTGCTCATTGTCCTGTTCCCTCTTCGAGTGGTTTAGCTCTTTCCTGCATTGGGTAGTGTACAAGGCGTCCAGTGGGGGAGCAGTGGCTCACTACTTGGACGATTTCTTGCTGGTTGGGAGGGCCGGTTCCACGGAGTGTGAACGGCTTATGGAGGTCATGCAGGACATGATGTCACGCTTTGGAGTGCCGCTCGCGGACGACAAAACGCAGGGGCCTTGCACCTGTCTCACATTTCTGGGGATAGAAATAGACACAGTGCAGGCGGAATGCAGGCTACCCATGGACAAGGTTATTCGGATGTTGGATGCGGTCGAAAGGCTGAAAGGGGCAAGCAGGGTGGCAATAAAAGAGGTGCAGTCACTTCTGGGCCTCATGAATTTTGCGGGTAGGGTGATCCCGATGGGTAGAGCATTTAACCGCAGATTGGAGGGCCTTCTGAAAGGCCCTACCGGTCTGGCGAAATGGGCAAGCGTTTCGGCAGACATCAGGGAGGACCTGGAGATATGGGAAAAATTCTTGGTGAATTTTAACGGGGTGTGCCTATGGAGGGGTAGGAAAGTACCTAACAAGGCAATAAACTTGTACACGGATGCAGCGGGGGGTTTCGGGTATGGAGCATACCTGGATGGTGAATGGAGCGCTGCTCCATGGCCAAGGGAATGGATAGCTGCGGGATACACCAAAAACCTGACGCTTTTGGAATTATTCCCGATAGTGGTGGCTGTGGAAATTTGGGGGGATAGATTGGCTAATAGAGAGGTGGTGTTCTGGACGGACAACCTGAGTGTGGTGTACGCCATTAACAGGCTGTCTGCGTCATCGCCAGCGGTGGTGTGCTGCCTGCGGCATCTGGTGTTACGATGCTTGCAGTGCAATATACAATTTACAGCCAAACACGTCCCGGGAGTGCAGAACATTTTTGCGGATGCACTCTCCCGATTTAAATGGGAGCAGTTTAGAGCAGCGGCACCCATGGCGGCAGAGGAGGGGTTAACATGCCCTTCTTCTCTTTAGCAGCTGGTGAAGGTTGGATGAGCATACTGGCCTTGGTTAAGGCATCTTTGGCGCCAAGGACATGGTCAGCTTATAAGAGTCACTGGGACTGCTGGGAGGCGTTCTGTCAACGCAGAGGTGTGCAGGTACAAAGGGCTTCTAGAGTACTGGTGTTAGATTGGTTGGCTTTATTGCTGTCGGAAGGGGTCAGTAAGGCTGGCGCGAGCGGTAGGCTATCGGCGTTGGCTTTCTTTAACAAGGCGCTTGGCTTGGAGGACCACTCTGGAACATTCCTAGTAAGGAAGGTGTTGAAAGGGTGGGGCAGGTTGGCCCCCCGGCAAAAAAGATCGGAGGGAACCCATTACCCAGGAGAGGCTGAGGGCATTGGCAAAGGGCGTGACAAAAGTGTGCACCTCAGATTATGAGCAGCTTCTTTTAAAATGGCATTTGCATTAGCGTTTGCAGGAGCGCTCAGGGTGGGGGAACTTGTGGCGTTGGCCAAAGATAAGGGCCACGGTGGAATACAGTTAGGGCACGTCCGTTTGACGGACGGGGGGCTCCTGCTGTTTGTACCCAGGTCCAAGACGGACCAGGAGGGGTGGGGGCATGGTTACCCCTAGAACGACAGGAGTTTGAGGATTGCTGCCCGGTGTTTTGTGTGGAGCAATACCTTAAGGTGAGGCCGGAGGGAGGGCAACTGCTCTTGATACATGAGGACGGTATGGCCCTGTCGGTCTTTCAATTCCGCCAGGTACTGGCAAAAACGGCTAAACATGCAGGGCTGGATCCGATCAGGATCGCACCGCATTCTTTTAGAATAGGCGCAGCGACCAACGCAGCTCAAAAAGGAATTGCGGTGGCGGAGATTAAGCGCTTGGGTAGATGGAAATCCTCCCAGTATAAAACGTATATTAGGCCGGCAAAAGGGCAATGCTAGAGCGCAGGCATGTGGAGGGTCAATATTCCAAGGAAGGGGGTTTTTTCTTGGGGGACCCAGGCTGTGCAGGGGCATTTTGTTCATGGTGGTGTACTCTGTTTCATCAGGTGTTGAGAATGTGAAAGCGCCTCCGGTTCGTGTATGGATAGTAGGCCATTCATACATCCATTGGGCTCATCTCAGGGCGTTGCGATTGCCGGAGGGACAGCAACTTGGATTCCCAACGTCCAAGGCAAGCTTTCGGTGGTTAGGGCGCAGGGGATTGTCGTGGGCCGATTTGCCGGCACTCTTACAGGAGGCGCACAAAAGGTGGGGGCGGCCTAACATTTTAGTGCTGCACCTCGGGGGAAATGACTTGGGGGCATTGCCCGCGCTGGATTTGATCAAGAGAATGACAGCGGATGTGCAATGGATGCACACTTGGTTGCAGGGTGTGACTTTGGGGTGGTCAAATGTAGTTGCTCGACTGCACTGGCGGCACATTGTCACACAGAGGGCTGCATATAATGTGCGCAAGAAGGTGAACAGGGAGATGGGAAGAGCGGTCACGGGCATTGGGGGTTTCGTGGTTAGGCACGAAACGATAACGGCCGACAAAAGGGACCTATTTAGGCCAGATGGAGTACACCTTACGGACGTAGGGTTGGATATGTTCCTAAGGGACGTCAGGGGAGCATTGTTGGGGGTTATTCGTTAATATGAGTGCTGAAATGGTTGGTGTTGCAATCTGTTAAATCGTTATATTGTTATTGTTATGTTAGTTAAATTAAGGTTAATTACTGGGTTCCTGTTGGTTTGGTTTGGCGGCAAGAGTTCGCCTGGCTCTTGTGGCGGTTGGTCAATGCCCTGGGAGCGGGCACAAGGAGAGAAGAGTGACGGTCCTGGAAAAGGGAGGGGTTATGCCTGTCAGGCGCAATGGGACCGAAGACCTCTGAACATCACAGCTCTCTCTGAGTGCCATGGGGCGTGACAGCCGGGTGTCACGCTGCAGGTATCGAAAGGGGCCTTGACCATCTGCTAGTAGGGGCTAGGTTAGGGTGAGATGCCGCCAACGTTTAGGATCACGAACTTGTTGCCAAGTTTCGTTGATAGGTTGATCAAGTGCCTAAGGGTAATTTGAATGACGCTTAGGCACAAGTTAAAGCGTTTATTTAATAAACGTGAACCGTGACCGGTTCTTTCTCCCAAACAAATGGTGTTGTGTCTTATTTACTAGATAAGGTATTAGACAGTAAGGAGGACGGAATAGATGGTTTAAACCTTATGGTAGTGGAGGGCCCTCTAGTGGGCATGGAACAAAATTAAGGGTTTACCAACTTGAAGTCTGGAGTAATGCTAAATGGTGTTGTTACAATGTTGCAATGTGGAGAGGAGGTGTCTGTTTCTTACCTTTATAGGGTCCTTCAACAATGAGATCAGCATCTTTCGGTTTCCAGACTTCAAGGAGAAGGTTTCCCCGCCCACCCGTCCCTGGATGAAGAGATTGGCGGCTACGATGCGGCTGTGTAGGTTGAGTTGGCTTGGCAGGGGTGGGTTTAATTAAACTAGCTCGCAGTAAGACCGAGCCTTTAATGTAGCCATCCACCCCTGCGGTTGAGTTGTACGATTTGGCTGGCAGGGGGTGCCTTACCAGGCTGGTTGGACATGCCTCAGCTGGAGGTTGGTCAATGCCCTGGGAGCGGGCACAAGGAGAGAAGAGTGACGGTCCTGGAAAAGGGAGGGGTTATGCCTGCCAGGCGCCGGCCTGGAGGTCCTCTCCCTCGCAATGGGACCGAAGACCTCTGAACATCACAGCTCTCTCTGAGTGCCATGGGGCGTGACAGCCGGGTGTCACGCTGCAGGTATCGAAAGGGGCCTTGACCATCTGCTAGTAGGGGCTAGGTTAGGGTGAGATGCCGCCAACGTTTAGGATCACGAACTTGTTGCCGTTTCGTTGATAGGTTGATCAAGTGCCTAAGGGTAATTTGAATGACGCTTAGGCACAAGTTAAAGCGTTTATTTAAGAAACGTGAACCGTGACCGGTTCTTTCTCCCAAACAAGTGGTGTTGTGTCTTATTTACTAGATAAGGTATTAGACAGTAAGAAGGACGGAATAGATGGTTTAAACCTTATCCATTTTTAACACCTTTTTTAAACCAGTTTTGACTTTTCAAATTCAACACTTCAAGGCACTTGATAAAGTCCCTGAATCACATTTTGGAAACCTTTGCAAGTATTCAAAGACTAGTTTAAACTATCTATGATCCTACACATGTGCAATACACTATGAAATGGATGCACAGTCCGAGCTGTCTGTTTGCACTATGAAATGGCCCCAAAATAAATTTTAGGGGTGTATGGGAAGGCATGGTATGATGTACAGATAAGGGGAGCTGCATGGAAAGAAACATCAGGACACTAACATCTACAAATGGATTGTAGTAATCTCTTTCTGGTAATTTTTTATTCTAAGTCACTGTCATTTTTGTCACTAATAGTACTGGCATCTCCATATCCTGGATTTAAAATGCGACTGTGCAATTGTGAGCTCAAAAGAAACCTATTGCATCCTCACCACTGCTAAACCATCTAAATTCCATGTTGGGCATACTGGTCATGATTGCTTAATGACCACAGTGGATATAAAAAAATATCCAAAAGAATCTACAGCACCAAAGGTAATCTTTCAAATGTATATACATTTGTTATGAAAATAAAGGTATAACATTTGAAAGATTACCTTTGGTGCTGTGGATTCTTTTGGATACTTTATAGATTTGGGGTAAGCAGTAACCCCCTACCACGTGCCCCTACACTAAAAGTGGAGAGAGTGTTGAGCTCATTGACTAATTCAGTGGATATAAAAAAGATTACACACTTATGAAATTGCAGTTTTTTTTTAAATGTAAAGACAGAAAAAACGACGTTAATGTCAGACTTGTTCCTACTGTAATGCAATCTTCTTACAAGCAAAAATCCAGATAAATAACAAATTCTATAGTGAGAAAACTTTAAATAAAAAAAAAAGATTCTATAAGTCTGCAACTAATACTTTTTGGAAGCACTTTTGGTATTTATTACACCAGCAAGTCTTTGTTAATCTCTATTAACTTTGCTCATCTAGAGTTTGGAATTTTAATTCTACTCTTTTTTGTAAGAATTGCAAGCTCCTTCAAATTGCAAGGGGATCTTCTGTGTACAGCTCTCTTTAGGTCATTCCATAGGTTTTCAATGCCATGCCTTGGTCGACCTGGATGTGTGTTTTGGGTCATTATCAAGTTGAAATGTGAAATTCTTCTTCATCTTTCTGACAGAGGCCAGTTGGTGTTGGCCCAAAAATAATGCTGTTATTTACAGCTATTCATTATCCTATCTATCATGACAAGAGCTACTGACCCAGCTGAAGAGAATTAGCCACAGAGCATGATGCTACCACCACCATTCTTCAAAGTCAGTTTAGTGTTCCTTGCATGATGAGCTTTATTGGCTTTGCTCCAAAGATATATTTTATAATTTAGGCAGAAAGTTTAACCTTTGTCTTGTCGGACCATGGCAAGTTATCCCACATGGTTTGGGGCGACTGAATTAATCTTTTGGCATAACTTAGACAAGTTTGGATGTTCCTTTTTATAAAAAAGGGTTTCCATCATGCCACCCTACCCAATAGCCCAGGAATGTGCAGAATATGGGAGATGGTGGTTACATGCAAGGAGTGGCCAGGACCTGCCAGAAATTAATGTAGCTCCTTCAGTGTTGATGTAGCCTCCCTGATAAGTTTTATCCTCCTCCTCTCATCAACTTTGTAGGATCGTCCTGATATTTGCAATGTCTCTGTGGAGCTAGATTTATTCCACTTATTGATGATGGGTTTGACAGCGCTCCATGGTAAATCCAGTGCCTTTGATATGGTTTTCTATCCCTCTCCTGATGGGTACTTTTTAACTATTAACTTTCACAGTTTTTGGCAACTCTTGGTGGACCACATTTCTTCCAATAAAATACAACCCCAAAGATTCAAGCAAATCCTAAGGCAACAGCTAACTTTAATCTGGGTTTAATCAGAATCACTTTTGTTGATAGCAGATGTATGGTATTTACAGGCATTATTTAGAATGTGTTCCCATTATATGCATAATTATGCAATCAAGGTGTTGAAGTTTTCTTTTTTTTAATGTTTCTATTAATTAACTTTTTTCTGGGCTTTTGTTTGTTTGAATATCACATTGCAGATGAAAAAAAGTCTGACATCTACATTGATATTTTCTTTCTTTACTTTTCAAAAACCTGCCGTAAGGGTACCAGGAATTGGACAGAGATGTAAAATGCTAATTTATCACACCTTTATTAAAAAAAATAAAAATAACAACAAATAAAAACAAGTCCAAAAGGCAAATGACATGTCAGGAGTCAAAGCCAGAGAGGGTAGTCAGACAAGACGGGTCAGGAGACAAAGAGGGTAATCACACAGGCTGGCGTCAAAAACACAGAGATCAGTGATGTCAGGAACAAGTCAGAGATCAGGAACCAGAAGGGATGTCAAACAAGCCTGGTAATACAAAGAGTTAGGAACACAGGAACTTAGAGTGAAGTCTGATCGACCACGCAAGGGCAATGGCAGACTGGACTGAGGCAGTTAAATAGGAAGTGATGACGTCATCATTCCGGGACTGCAACCTGTCTCTCCCTGATGATGCTCTCCAGTTTGGCCATAAGAGGGAGCCCGGGTGTAGTGAGCAGCATTACACACTATGCTTCTAGCAAGGAGAAAACACAGGTAAGTCTGAAATGGCAGCCATGGCAGAAAGCTGCAAACAACTAGCAAAGTCAGGGTGAAACCCTGCCACCTTCAATTTCATAAAGGTGTGTAGACGTTTTATTTCTATTGTATTTGTAAAATATTAAAATTGACATTATAGTCAATGAGCAATCATGCCACATACAGTGTGCCCATTATGCCAAGATACAAATGGCATTCAGTTGGTTTAGTAGTGGTGAGGATGGAATCAGATTACAATAAATTAATTTGAAACATATAAATGAGACTTTCCCTTCAATAATGAACAAAAGAGTTCATTCAAGAGCACTTTACTGTAACTTTAAGAGGTGTGAAATTGATGACCGCCACAGTTTTTTATACCTATAACAGATACTTAACACATGAAACAGCTTTTTTAGGATCTTTTCTGATGAAAAGACTTTGCGACTGCAGGCTTTTAATGTACAGATCAATTTTGTATTGTTATTACTTGGACAACTCGCTGACCATTTCAGCCAGAAAGCAAAAAACATTTTTGGAGAAAATTGGCAATAGATTGTGATCGACCCCTATATTTCCTATTTCCATTCTTAGCTTGTGATTCTAGCCAAAAATACTCCTATCTCTCAGTTTTTAAATTGTTTAAATGATAATTATAAGTAGAATCCCTTACGGCTAGATTTAGAGTTTTGTCGGTAAGGACCCGCGTAGCTAACACTGGCTTTTTTCTGGCCGCACCATAAAAATAACTCTGGTATTGAGAGTCCACATAAAGACTGCGTTAGGCTCCAAAAAAGGAGCGTAGAGCATATTTAACGCAGCTTCAACTCTCGATACCAGAGTTGCTTACGGACGCGGCCAGCCTAAAAAACGTGCTCGTGCACGATTCCCCCATAGGAAACAATGGGGCTGTTTGAGCTGGAAAAAAACCTAACACCTGCAAAAAAGCCGCGTTCAGCTCCTAACGCAGCCCCATTGTTTGCTATGGGGAAACACTTCCTACGTCTGCACCTAACACCCTAACATGTACCCCGAGTCTAAACAACCCTAGCCTTACACTTATTAACCCCTAATCTGCCGCCCCCGCTATCGCTGACCCCTGCATATTATTTTTAACCCCTAATCTGCCGCTCCGTAAACCGGCGCTACTTACATTATCCTTATGTACCCCTAATCTGCTGCCCCTGATCGGAACAGCCAATAGAATGCGAGCTCAATCTGATTGGCTGATTGGATCAGCCAATTGGATTGAACTTGATTCTGATTGGCTGATTCCATCAGCCAATCAGAATATTCCTACCTTAATTCCGATTGGCTGATAGAATCCTATCAGCCAATCGGAATTCGAGGGACGCCATCTTGGATGACGTCCCTTAAAGGAACCGTCATTCTTCAGTTGGACGTCGCCGGATGAAGATGGGTCCGCGGTGGAGGTCTTCAGGATGGAGCCGGTCCTCATCGGATGAAGATAGAGGATGCCGCTTGGAAGATGATGGTTGCCGGTCTGGATCTACTCTTCTTCCCGGTTAGGATGAAGACTTTGGAGCCTCTTCTGGACCTCTTCAGCCACCGGATGATGGATCGCCAGCCCCCGCTTGGGTTGGATGAAGATTTTGGAGCCAGGACCGATCGGTGATACCCGGTGAGGTGAAGACAAGGTAGGATGATCTTCAGGGGATTAGTGTTAGGTTTATTTAAGGGGGGTTTGGGTTAGATTAGGGGTATGTGGGTGGTGGGTTGTAATGTTGGGGGGGTATTGTATGGGTTTTTTAAAGGCAAAAGAGCTGAACTTCTTGGGGCATGCCCCGCAAAGGGCCCTGTTCAGGGCTGGTAAGGTAAAAGAGCTTTGAACTTTAGTAATTTAGAATAGGTTAAGGCATTTTTTTTATTTTGGGGGTCTTTGTTATTTTATTAGGGGGCTTAGAGTAGGTTTAATTAGTTTAAAATTGTTGTAATATTTTTCTTATGTTTGTAAATATTTTTTTTATTTTTTGTAACTTAGTTCTTTTTTATTTTTTTGTACTTTAGTTAGTTTATTTCATTGTAGTTATTTGTAGGTATTGTATTTAATTAATGTATTGATAGTGTAGTGTTAGGTTTAATTGTAGGTAATTGTAGGTATTTTATTTAATTAATTTAATGATAGTATAGTGTTAGGTTTAATTGTAACTTAGGTTAGGATTTATTTTACAGGTAATTTTGTAATTATTTTAACTATTTTAGCTATTAAATAGTTCTTAACTATTTAATAGCTATTGTACCTGGTTAAAATAAATACATAGTTACCTGTAAAATAAATATTAATCCTAAAATAGCTATAATATAATTATAATTTATATTGTAGCTATATTAGGATTTATTTTACAGGTAAGTATTTAGCTTTAAATAGGAATAATTTATTTAATAAGAGTTAATTAATTTCGTTAGATTTAAATTTTATTTAAGTTAGGGGGGTGCTAGTGTTAGGGTTAGACTTAGCTTTAGGGGTTAATACATTTATTTGAATAGCGGTGAGCTCCGGTCGGCAGATTAGGGGTTAATAATTGAAGTTAGGTGTCGGCGATGTTAGGGAGGGCAGATTAGGGGTTAATACTATTTATTATAGGGTTAGTGAGGCGGAGTAGGGGTTAATAACTTTATTATAGTAGCGGTGCGGTCCGCTCGGCAGATTAGGGGTTAATAAGTGTAGGCAGATGGAGGCGACGTTGAGGGGGGCAGATTAGGGGTTAATAAATATAATATAGGAGTCGGCGGTGTTAGGGGCAGCAGATTAGGGGTACATAAGAATAACTTAAGTAGGGGTGCTTTGCGGTTGGCAGATTAGGGGTTAATTATTGTAGGTAGCTGGCTGCGACGTTGTGGGGTGCAGGTTAGGGGTTAATAAATATAATATAGGGGTCGGCGGTGTTAGGGGCAGCAGATTAGGGGTACATAAGTATAACGTAGGTGGCGGTCGGCAGATTAGGGGTTAAAAAAAATTAATCGAGTGGCGGCGATGTGGGGGGGCCTCGGTTTAGGGGTACATAGGTAGTTTATGGGTGTTAGTGTACTTTAGGGCACAGTAGTTAAGAGCTTTATGAACCGTCGTTAGCCCAGAAAGCTCTTAACTACTGACTTTTTTCTGCGGCTGGAGTTTTGTCGTTAGAATTCTAACGCTCACTTCAGACACGACTCTAAATACCGGAGTTAGGAAGATCCCATTGAAAAGATAGGATACGCAATTGACATAAGGGGATCTGCGGTATGGAAAAGTCGCGGCTGAAAAGTGAGTGTTAGACCCTTTTTTGAGTGACTCCAAATACTGGAGGTAGCCTAAAACCAGTGTTAGGAGCCTCTAACGCTGGTTTTCACGGCTACCGCCAAACTCTAAATCTAGGCCTTAGATAGTACTTTCTGGTAATTCACTGAAGTTCAAACTAGAAATAAAAGCTCTAGAAGCTGCACAATTTAAGTGTAAGTAAAAAATAAAATAGTTTCTTGCTACATGTTAACATACAAACCCCCCCTACATATGGACAAATTTCTACATGGCTCAACTACATATATTTTTAATACATTTTTAAAATATGAAACACTTGGTTTTAATTTTTACACTCTATAGGGATTTTAACGACCGCTACAAAAGCTGCGTTATTTCACCTCCCTATAACGCTGATATTACAAGTTTTAAAAAAGCAGGCTTGCGCGGGCGAAGCTCCATACTGCACCGAAAACAAGTGCTGCTTTGACGTGCTCATGCACGATTTCCCCATAGACATCAATGGGGAGAGCCGGCAAATAAAAAGCATAACACCTGCGATCGCGGAAACAAAATACATAAACATAAACACTGAGTCTAAACACCACTGATCTGCTGCCCCCAACATCGCTGTCACCTACATACAGTTATTAACCCCTAATCTGCCGCCCTTAACATCTCCGCCACCTACATAATGTTATTATGTAGGTCTGCGGGAGGTTACAAATCTTGTGTTTTTCCCATCCTTAATGGTACCAGGCAGGGATGCCCCTTATCGCCATTACTATTTGCCTTCTGTATCGAGCCCTTAGCTGCAACAATTAGGGCACATCCTGACATTGCATGGATTAAAATAGCTAATAAGGAATACAAACTAGGCCTTTTCGTCGATGATGTGTTAAAGGTTACAAAGCTACTTCTATCCCTCCCTAGTCTTTATAGGGTTCTGGAAGTGTTCTCTAAAATTTCAGGATATAAAATAAATAGAGACAAATGTGAAGCCCTACCCATAGCCATTCCACATCACACCAAGAAATTATTGGAGTTAAACTTCGACTTCAGATGGGTGAAGCACACCCTTAGATATTTAGGGATTAACTTGCCCTCACAACCTCAACTCTTATATAGATACAATTATACCCCGCTATTTGGCCAGGTCAAAAAAGATCTGATGAAGTGGAGAAACTATAATTAGCTTAGGAGATTGTCAGCAATCAAATTGAATCTCCTACCACGTATTCTGTACCTGTTCAGAGCTTTACCCATCAAAATTGTAAAATCAGATGTAGAAAAGATGCAATCAGAATTGTTGTCCTTTATTAAGGGACCCAAGACAGCTAGGATCGCTAAAACATTAGTTAAAAGACACAAATCACTGGAAGGGGTGGGTGCACCTAATCTGATGGATTATTATAGAGCAGCCAGAGCAGCCCAAGATTCAATGCTGCTTAGGCAGATGGGAGAAGCAGTGTGGACCTCTCTGGAGGCAGCGATAGGGGGCTGGAAATACTCAGACTCTGTCCTCTGGGAAGCTCGCTCTACGCTTTCAGAGGCATCCCACCCCAAAACTTCCACTTTAGATCTGGCTTTGGACTTATGGACGAAACTGAGAAGGAGAGGAGACATTTTCCCTGACCACTCACTGTTGACACCACTTAGATACCTGCTCCAGGGAGAGGCGAGGACGCAGCTGGGGAAATGGGAAAATAAAGGGTTATACCGGGTGGTGGATATTCTAGAAAATGGGAAAATTGTGTCTTTTACCCAGCTGCAGACAAAAATTGACCCTCTCAAGCTTCACTGGTATATTTATCTCCAATTCCGGTCTTCCCTTCTAACTTTACTTAAAAAATCACCAAATAGGGTGTCCACTGTTTTAGAGATGGGTAGCATTGGTTCTCACAGAGCCAAGCACTCCATCTCCAGACTATATATAGCCCTTCAGGTCCCTCTGAATAAAACTAAGATATAATGCTATCATGGGAGAGAGATTTAGCAATAGTCAAGGAGGTTCAGGACTGGAAATTATTGTTGCAGACAGCGGACAAAGGGCTCCTTAGCGCTGACTTCAAGGAGAACACAATGAAAAACATTTTTCGTTGGTACCTGACACCAGTGAGAACCTCACACATTAGCTCTCAAGGTAACAACCGGTGTTATAGGGGTTGCAGGATGGTGGGCACATACAAACACATGTGGTGGGAGTGTGGAGACATTCGAGAGATATGGAAACGATTATCATATTTTATTAGCCGCCTATTTCACTATACAGCAGGCCCTTTTACATGAACCCATAGATGAATTTCACAGACACTTAAACACCTTTGTTAGAATTGCTTGTACAGTCACTAGAACCTACATAGCAAAATGTTGGAAGTTAGGTGCACCATCCTGGTCAGAAGTGTATAATAAGTTACAATATACTTATAATATGTATGAAACGGAAGTGGGAATAATGAACAACAGAGATTTAGTAAACAATATATGGAGCTACTGGCTGAACGGTGAGAGGTAGAGGCCGTAAATACAGCAATGCTCTTAGGTAGAATGAGATGTTGTGATATATGTTTCCTCAGCAACATAGTTGAAATCAAATTTGATGTCACTGATTCCTATCCTGTCCCCCTTCCCCTTTTCTTTTAGCTTTGTTTTTCATGTTTGATTTCTGTTGATATATATTATTTCTATGCAATAGGTAACACTGTGCTGATCTGAATCTGAAGGATAACCTCTTGGGTCCAAGTGGTTGAGGAACTTTTAAAATGGGAAATTCTTGTTGATGATATACATGTTTAGAATCTCTAAAAGAGTTTAAGACAGGAAGTACATTGTTTAAGTCTCCTCCTGGGTATTTTATTTGAGGGTTTTTCCCAGAGGGAGCCTTGTGTTTTAAATCTGTACTGTGAATAATGTCTATTTTTTTCTTGTGTGAAACTCAATAAAAATATTTAAACATAAACTGAGGAGAGAAATAACATGATTGTACCTGATACCCACTGCCTGGCAAATGTTCGTATATATAAAAAACTAATAACTATGAGCTACTAGGAATCAGAGTAGTATCATCCTCATACACTGAAACAAAATATCCTTTAATTATTAATATGTTTCTCTAATCAAATAGCTAAATGTACCTTAACCAAATAAGAATAATAGGCCACCTCTGCACTGTAGCACTGGCATACAAAAGCTAGAAGAAATAATTCTTAATAATTTCCAATTCCCAAATCCTTGAGAATGGGTTGAACAATGTCATAAGAAAAGGGTTTACAAATGAGTCCATTAAAACCTATGTTTTGCAGTAGGCTGCAGAAATGATAAGCTTATACTTTTAACCTATCATGGCCTATAGATATAATGCCCATACATGAAGGTACCCTCTAGTTAGGCATCCCAGCACAAAGGGTTTAATCCAGAATTAACCAGTATAAATAAACCAAAGTTGTTATGGCAGAGTCGGCAACAAGCTAGCAGGGAACGTACCAAACCACAGTCTATAAGAAATGGTCAGTTCAGGCAGAAGAATAAAAAAACAGACAGATGATAATCAGCCAAAATCAGGAGACAAGAGAGTAGTCACCCTAAGAGAAAAATGTGTAACCAGACGTGGCATCCTTGCACACATGCCTTAGAGAAGTGTTTCTCAACAGCCGGGCCCTGCTGTTGGGCCACGACCTGACATAGCCTCCAGACACTCGCTCTGACAGGCCCGCCTTTACATATATCCGATATTTCGGATGGGCCTGTCAGAGTGCCACTGTGCATGTCCATTTGCGCACTGTGAGCGGGTAGTGGTGGGCGGCGCACTGTGAGCGGGTAGTAGCGGCGGATGGCGTGCAGAGCAGGAAGCATAGGTTCACAGGTAAGTAAGCCCACTGACACCAATGACATATAATTACGGCCACTGACACCAATTTATGTATTTAGGGTGGCCACTGGACAGCAATGTGTATGTATAAACAACCTGACACAAATGTGTATGAGTAAACTGTATATATATATATATATATATATATATATATATATATATATAGGGATCCATCTGACATCAATGAATTATCATATAATTAACCCACTGTAATATATATATATATATATATATATATATATGTATTATAATTATATGATAATTCAGTGATGTCAGTGGGATCCATATAAATGTGTATATATATATATATATATATATATATATATATATATGGTTTACAGCGGGTTAATGATATGATAATTCAATGGTGTCAGTGGGTTATTTATATGGATCCCACTGACACAAATTAATTATTACATAATTAAACCACTGTAATATATATATATATATATATATATATATGTATGTATATATATGTATATATAAATATATACACATATATATATATATATATACACATACAGTTTATAGCTAGATAGATATAGATATATAAAATAGAAATAAAGATATATATATATATATATATTTATTTAGATATATAGATATTAGGTGATGTGCATTTCTGTAATGAGAAGGGGTGTGGTCTAATGACATCAACACCCTATATCAGGTGTGCATAATTATTAGGCAACTTCCTTTCCTTTGGCAAAATGGGTCAAAAGAAGGACTTGACAGGCTCAGAAAAGTCAAAAATAGTGAGATATCTTGCAGAGGGATGCAGCACTCTTAAAATTGCAAAGCTTCTGAAGCGTGATCATCGAACAATCAAGCGTTTCATTCAAAATAGTCAACAGGGTCGCAAGAAGCGTGTGGAAAAACCAAGGCGCAAAATAACTGCCCATGAACTGAGAACAGTCAAGCGTGCAGCTGCCAAGATGCCACTTGCCACCAGTTTGGCCATATTTCAGAGCTGCAACATCACTGGAGTGCCCAAAAGCACAAGGTGTGCAATACTCAGAGACATGGCCAAGGTAAGAAAGGCTGAAAGACGACCACCACTGAACAAGACACACAAGCTGAAACGTCAAGACTGGGCCAAGAAATATCTCAAGACTGATTTTTCTAAGGTTTTATGGACTGATGAAATGAGAGTGAGTCTTGATGGGCCAGATGGATGGGCCCGTGGCTGGATTGGTAAAGGTGAACAAAGAAGTATAGCGCTAATAACTAAAAGAGAACTAGGCCACTCTAAAACAGTCACCCCAGGACTGTCACGATAGGAACAGAAAGTTTAGGAAAAAAGAGGGCGCTAAAAGCTAAGTTCCCACCACACTTAGTCAAATAACAAGAGATACAGTGATATTAAAATTGATACCTTTACTTCACAATAAAATACAATTAGTTACAACAATAAACATTAAAATAAGTATAATGTGATAGAAGGGACATCTCCCTTAAAAGACTGGAATACCACCTTAAAATATGTGAATGAAATTCTTTATAAAATGTTTTAAAAGAGCGTTATAGTAAGATTCAGCAAAAATGTTATAATGTTAATATCGATCTTGAGTGAACTGGTCACAATCTTTGCAACAGAGTTTCTAATGTTAGCTGATCAAAAAGTGCTACAGTTCATCAGATAGTGTCAGCGTGAGATAAGTTTAATTAGGTTGTTCATAAGTTGTTAAGCGATCATGTTAAACACCTTAAAATCAGGTTTCCTTTGTACTCACACTTATCCAAATGACTGTGATAATGGTTTGTTGGCTCACACTGTTGGAGATTATTATAAGTAATCGATATCTTCCAATGTGTTAGCAACCTTTCTTACTTGCTTGAGTCGGCTGAACCTGGTCAGCGTGATTGGATACTGCTTTTTTTCCTCCAAAATCCTTATGCTTGAGTCGGCTGAACCCGGTCAGCGTGATTGGAGACTGCTTTTACCAAACTTCTTATGCGCCAGATATTGCAGGATTTCAAGGGGAGAATATAATGTGATAGAAGGGACGTCTCCCTTAAAAGACTGGAATACCACCTTAAAATATGTGTATAATGTGATAGAAGGGACGTCTCCCTTTTCTCCCCTTGAAATCCTGCAATATCTGGTGCATAAGAAGTTTGGTAAAAGCAGTCTCCAATCACGCTGACCGGGTTCAGCCGACTCAAGCATAAGGATTTTGGAGGAAAAAAAGCAGTATCCAATCACGCTGACCGGGTTCAGCCGACTCAAGCAAGTAAGAAAGGTTGCTAACACATTGGAAGATATTGATTACTTATAATAATCTCCAACAGTGTGAGCCAACAAACCGTTATCACAGTCATTTGGATAAGTGTGAGTACAAAGGAAACCTGATTTTAAGGTGTTTAACATGATCGCTTAACAACACTTATGAACAACCTAATTAAACTTATCTCACGCTGACACTATCTGATGAACTGTAGCACTTTTTGATCAGCTAACATTAGAAACTCTGTTGCAAAGATTGTGACCAGTTCACTCAAGATCGATATTAACATTATAACATTTTTGCTGAATCTTACTATAACGCTCTTTTAAAACATTTTATAAAGAATTTCATTCACATATTTTAAGGTGGTATTCCAGTCTTTTAAGGGAGACGTCCCTTCTATCACATTATACTTATTTTAATGTTTATTGTTGTAACTAATTGTATTTTATTGTGAAGTAAAGGTATCAATTTAATATCACTGTATCTCTTGTTATTTGACTAAGTGTGGTGGGAACTTAGCTTTTAGCGCCCTCTTTTTTCCTAAACTTTCTGGATTGGTAAAGGGCAGAGAGCTCCAGTCCAACTCAGACGCCAGCAAGGTGGAGGTGGAGTACTGGTTTGGGCTGGTATCATCAAAGATGAGCTTGTGGGGCCTTTTCGGGTTGAGGATGGAGTCAAGCTCAACTCCCAGTCCTACTGCCAGTTTCTGGAAGACACCTTCTTCAAGCAGTGGTACAGGAAGAAGTCTGCATCCTTCAAGAAAAACATGACTTTCACGCAGGACAATGCTCCATCACAAGCGTCCAAGTACTCCACAGCGTGGCTGGCAAGAAAGGGTATAAAAGAAGAAACTCTAATGACATGGCCTCCTTGTTCACCTGATCTGAACCCCATTGAGAACCTGTGGTCCATCATCAAATGTGAGATTTACAAGGAGGGAAAACAGTACACCTCTCTGAACAGTGTCTGGGAGGCTGTGGTTGCTGCTGCACGCAATGTTGATGGTGAACAGATCAAAACACTGACAGAATCCATGGATGGCAGGCTTTTGAGTGTCCTTGCAAAGAAAGGTGGCTATATTGGTCACTGATTTGTTTTTGTTTTGTTTTTGAATGTCAGAAATTTATATTTGTGAATGTTGAGATGTTATATTGGTTTCACTGGTAAAAATAAATAATTAAAATGGGTATATATTTGTTTTTTGTTAAGTTGCCTAATAATTATGCACAGTAATAGTCACTTGCACACACAGATATCCCCCTAAAATAGCTATAACTAAAAACAAACTAAAAACTACTTCCAAAACTATTCAGCTTTGATATTAATGAGTTGAGAACATGGTTGTTGTTCAATAATAAAATTAATCCTCAAAAATACAACTTGCCTAATAATTCTGCACTCCCTGTATATATATATATATGTATATATATATATATATATATATATATATATATATATATATATAGGTTTCTTCCGAACGTACTCCAACCTACTCCCGATGCTTACCGGGCCCTGGACAGGTCCAGCTAAAACTTACCAGGCCTGCCCTTGAGGTCACTTAGGTTGAGAACCACTGCCTTAGAGTGATGCAACTGACGAGGCCCATAGAGGCCGAAACATACGTCTGGGGTTTGTTTGCTTTCCCTTGTTCAAAGTAGATTTGCCTGGTATTTTGGCACAGGACTTTCATTTGGCAGGGTCAGACTGATATCCTACAGGAGATTTTACTTTTGTAAAAGGCATAGTGTGCAGAAAGAGTTTGTACCCTGGGAGTAAGGAGGGACTAAGCAAGGAAGTATTTCCAGAATCAGTTTTAAGCCTAGTCGAGTGCATCTCTCTGTTTTTTCTGTGTTTATGCAAATGCTCTTAGGTCACCCTAAGAGAAAAAGGGGTAACCAGACGTGGTCTACTTGCACACATGCCTTAGAGGGATGCAACTGCACCCCACTGACGAGGCCCATAGAGGCCGAAACGTACGACTGGGATTTGTTTGTTTTCCCTTGTTCAAAGGAGATTTGTCTGGTATTTCGGTGCGGGACTGTCATTTGTCAGGGTCAGACTGATATGCTACAGGAGATTTTACCTTTGTGAAAGGCATAGTGCGCAGAAAGAGTTTGTACCCTGGGAGTAAGGAGGGACTAAGCATGGAAGTATTTCCAGCTTCAGTTTTAAGCCTAATTAAGTGCAGCTCTCTGTTTTTTCTGTGTAGTCAGAGAAGAGCCATGTGTCAAGGAATAAAAGCAGAAGTCCAAATCACAATCCAGAAGAGTAATTTAAACCATAAGTGGTCTGAAAGGGCCATTGTATATGTCTTTTTCAGCTGGATTCCCAGTTACGATCATTATAAAAAGTACTTCAAAAAACAAAAACACATTTTCAGGAACTTTTCTCTTGAAAACTCAATTTTTGCTTAAACAAAAAAAAATTGATTCCTTTATTGGCCAAAAATGAAACCAAGATATTGGAAGCCAATATTGTTAAGATTGTGATCGGCCCCCATGTTTGATACAAGGAGTTTTCAAAACCCACACTCCCTATACCATTTTTCTAATTTAGAGGAGCCAACACAGACATTTTATTGGAGTAGACTCCGCTAGCTACTTTCACGTTCGTTTCTTATATGTTCTTTTCTGTTGAAGCTAATTAAGGAAATGTGACAAGGTTAGGCATGTGAAGTTTTAAGTGCGCAGTTCCAATTCTCAGGCGTGAAAAACCCACATTTTAATCTGCAGTTAAAGGGAGAAAAATAGTGCAATTATATTGCAAAGTTATTTTAAATACATATAATTAAACATGTCATATCAAAGTGCTTACTTTTCCTTTAAGGATCATCTGAGCATCTGTCAATGCTTGGCTGTTCCATTCAGCATCTTAACCAGTCCTGTTTAGCTGTCTGTATGTAACTAGTTAGTCTGAGTCCTGTGTTCCTTGTTACCTGTTGTTTGAATCCATTGACTTTTTTCGTTGGCCTATTTTTATGGCATTCTTAAGAAGTCTGTGCTTCCTGGTCTGCTATGACATCTTTAGAAGATATAGAAAATAAAGGTACACTACAGGATACATTTAAACAGTCTAAACAAACTAGATGTTCTATTGTTGTGTGTAATATTTAAATGTTAGAATTGGGGTGTATAATGCAAGACATTTGAACACTAAGGGGCCTTCAGGCTTGCCAGAAACACAAGTTATGAAGACTGCTGCTCCATAACCTGTCCGCCTGCTCTGATGCGGCGGACAGACTTTGCCGGAAATCAACCCGATCCAATACAATCGGGTTGATTGACACCCCCTACTAGCAGCCGATTGGCTGCGAATCTGCAGGGGGCGGCATAGCACCAGCAGTTCACAAGAACTGCTGGTGCAATGATAAATGCAGATAGCTTATGCTGTCGGAATTTATCTATGTGCATTGGACATGATCCGCAATATTGTATCATGTCACTCACACGTTCTTAAATAGGCCCCCATGGATGATTTATAAAAAAAATAGCTCACTTCTGAAGATTTTACTATAAGCATTACCAAATGGTTACATAGATTTTATTTGTTTGACACAACTAAACTATGATACATAGAAACACTACTGATGGAGGACCTCCAATACCTTCAAATGCTAAAATAAAATGTCAGCACTTATGTATAAATGACTATCATCCGGACATGATGCATAACATCTTCTCTGCTAAATCATATCATAGCCTGAAATGGGGGACATTATTTTTAGGGCATTTTTGGGCTATATTACAAGTGGAAGAAAGCTTTTTCCATGCGTCAGGTTGCACTCATATTATGAGTTGAAAGCAACACCTAACACCTTACTCGTAAGCAAACCTAATCGAATACTTTCAAGTGAGCTAACCCGACATAAAAATATTAATATTTCACATTCCAATATCCTTCACATAGAAGAATATGTTCTATTTATGATGTTTTTTGGTAATATATATATATATATATATATATACCTGATTACATATATTTATAGATATATATAGGAATATTAATTTATAAATACGTAGAATATATTCTGCTATGTGCACTGGAACACTGGAATGTGAAATATTTACAGTAAACACACACTATAGCACTTTTTTTAAATATGAATATTGCATAAATATGATTTTTTTATGTTTTTATCTACTTAACTTCAGAGGGCTTCAATGCACTTTATATATATATGTTTGTGTTTTTATGTGTATATATGTATAATTACATTATCCTATATACACCTATAAATACATATGTACACATATACATATATAAATATATATATATCCATCTTTCTTATCATGTTTATACATGTATCTCTATGTTAAAGCCCTACCCAGTGCAAAAAAAAAGAGCCTGTCGTGTAGTTAGCAGGTGAGAAGGAGCGATCAATAGCACTCCACTTGTAATCTAGCCCTTAATGTGTGGGTTCACAAAATAGATTTATTTAATACATCATTATTGAAACTTGTGAATGTATCATGATTGTGCAGTAATGTTCAAATAAGCATTTTATGATTTACTAATGTTCATAACTTTGAAGTAAATGTGTCATACTCACCATTAGACAATTACTACGTGACTAGCAACTGATTATTGATTATTGTATAATTCTCAATTACAATAGGGCTTCTCTGCTTACAGAAACGCTTACAGATAGTAGCTCTTTATTCATTTGTCAAAATAATGGCTATGGACAAGTGCCTTAATACCTCAGGCTTCCTCCATCATATTCCTATTTGTAAGATTTTGCAACAGGGCATGATAAAAATGATGGTGGATTATATTGATACATATATAAAGGCTAACTATTTATGACCCCTAACACCGTATTAAAGGGACAGAATTTTTGTTGTTTTATAAGAAAGATAATCCTTTTATTACCCATTCCCCAGTTTTGCATAACCAACACTGTTATAGAAATACACTTTTTATCTCTGTGATTACCATGTATCTAAACCTCTGCAATCTGCCCCCTTATTTCAGTTCTTTTGACAGACTTGCATTTTAGCCATTCAGTGTTCACTCCAGGGCAACTTCACATGCATGAGCTCAATGTTATCTATAGAAAACACATGAACTAACGCTCTCTAGTGGTGAAAATGCATTCAGATTAGAGGCAGTCTTCAAGGTCTAAGAAATTAGCATATGAACCTCCCAGAATGAGCTTTCAACTAAGAATACCAAGAGAACAAAGCAAAATCGGTAATAAAAGTAAATTGGAAAGTTGTTTAAAATTACATTCCTTATTTAAATAATAAAAGTTTTTATGGATTTGACTTTCCCTTTACACTATTTGCACCACAGCTCAATGGTCCTGCCATCTATTATCCATATTTTATAAATTACTTCAATAAAAAGAATGAGTTTCTGTACCTACTTATATCACTAAGTGGGGAGCTAAACTTTAGGTCTCCTTCGCTCAAATGGCAATTTTAGATTATTAAAACAAAAAGATCAATATCAGTACACACACTAGAAACCAATATTAAATTAGTGACCCACCCTTATCTAACCGCACAGACACTTCATGAGACTTTTCCTGGCATAAAGGTAGATGATGAAGGGGCTGTGGGGGGAGGGGAACTCTATTACATGTCTGGTGAGGATGTATGGCTATCCATAAATATTGGGATTCTGTAAATTAAACAATTGAACTGCTAAATTGTACTATAAACAAATCCCTGGTGATATTTCTTTTAAATTAATCCAATTTCCTTGTAAATTCTGGTTGACACTCTTAAAGATCTTTACCAATTTTGCAGAAAAGCTAATTCCTATATATTGAAAGAAATCTCAAACTCCCTCATTATCAGAATGTGTTAATTTGGTCACCTATACAGTTTGAGCAATAGCTCCCACGCTCTTACTAGCATAAGACATACTGTCACCCCCAAATATTCTTTTAACATAATTCATCTCTTTATTTGTTTGCGACCTATCTCACTGGCAAACTGATTCTAACAGATTCTATAGATTCTGTCTGTCATTTAGATTCACTGAATACATTTTCACTGTTAAGAATTACTACCATTTAGTCAGGTAAAGTTACTCCCTACTATTCAAAGCTCAATTTTTGTTGTTGTTGTAGATATACTCAATATACAATAATACAATTAAAAAATTGCTTAAATATAATATTTATACTCATCTTTTGTCAGGCCAACATATTATAAATAAGTTTTTCAAAAACACCACAATCAGGGCTAGATTTCAAGTGAGGCACAAATGTTTTTACTCTAGCTCAATCGCCTTTTCGCAAACCATTTTCAATGCGCTGATATTACAAGTGGTGCTGTTTTCAAAAATTTTTAAAAGTGGCACAAAAATTATCAAAAATACATTTCAATGTACACTTACACTCATAGGCTATTAACCCCTAAAATGCCATCACCCACATTGCAAGCTCTAATTAGAACTATTAACTCCTAATAAACTATTAACCCCTAAATTGCTGTCCCCCAATTTGCAAACTATCTAAATAAACTAGGAACCCCTAAACTACCATCCCCCCACAACGCAAAGTAATAAACTAACATCTAAACCTAGTGATGTTGCGAACATAAAATTTTCCGTTCGTGGATGGCGAACGCGAATTTCCGCAAATGTTCGCGAACGGGCGAACCGGGCGAACCGCCATAGACTTCAATAGGCAGGCGAATTTTAAAACCCACAGGGACTCTTTCTGGCCACAATAGTGATGGAAAAGTTGTTTCAAGGGGACTAACACCTGGACTGTGGCATGCTGGAGGGGGATCCATGGCAAAACTCCCATGGAAAATTACATAGTTGATGCAGAGTCTGGTTTTAATCCATAAAGGGCATAAATCACCTAACATTCCTAAATTGTTTGGAATAACGTGCTTTAAAACATCAGGTATGATGTTGTATCGATCAGGTAGTGTAAGGGTTACGCCCGCTTCACAGTGACAGACCAAACTCCCCGTTTAACGCACCGCAAACAACTGCAAACAGTCCATTTGCACAACCGCAAACTCCCCATTTGCACAAGGTTGGATACCAAGCTAGCCATGTTCCGTTCCTTGTCCTCACTGATGTCATTGAAGGTCTCTTCCTCCACCCAGCCACGTACAACACCAAGGGTCCCCGAAAGGTGACAAACAAGCCCCCTGGGACGCCTGCTGTGTTTGGTCTTCCACCTCCTCAAAGCCACCTTCCTCCTCTGACTCCTCTTCTTCAGACTCCTCTCTCTGCATTGCCTCTCTCTGCGTTATTATAAGGTGTGTTAAGTAGTACTATTCCTATCAGTTTAATCCCTGTTACGTCCCCTATCAGGGGACGTGTATATGGCATCGCTTTTAGGAACCGGGAGATGGAAAAAGATGCTTGGTCGGTCCTCCTACTTCAAATTTGGGGCGCTGCGCTTGCAATCTAATGTGCCACCAGATAGGAGTGGTGTGTTAAGTAGTTCTATTCTTATCAGATTAATCCCTGTTACGTCCTCTATCAGGGGACGTGTATATGGCATCGATTTTAGGAACCGGGAGATGGAAAAAGATGATTGGTCGGTCCTCCTACTTCAAATTTTGGGCACTGCGCATGCAATCTAATGTGCCACCAGATAGGAGTAATGTGTTAAGTAGTACTATTCTTATCAGTTTAATCCCTGTTACGTCCCCTATCAGGGGACGTGTATATGGCATTGATTTTAGGAACCGGGAGATGGAAAAAGATGCTTGGTCGGTCATCCTACTTCAAATTTGGGGCACTGCACGTGCAATCTAATGTACCACCAGATTGGAGTGGTGTGTTAAGTAGTTCTATTCTTATCAGTCTAATCCCTGTTACGTCCCCTATCAGGGGACGTGTATATGGCATCGATTTTAGGAACCAGGAGATGGAAAAAGATGCTTGGTGGGACCTCCTACTTCAAATTTGGGGCACTGCGCGTGCAATCTAATGTGCCACCAGATAGGAGTGGTGTTTTAAGTAGTACTATTCCTATCAGTTTAATCCCTGTTATGTGCCTTTTTTTTTTTTGGTTTGGTTTTTGAAGCCACAGTATAGCACCAGAGGCCAGAAAAATTAGGCATGTACACAAGACTGAAAAATTAGGTATTGTTGCAAATGCTGCTGTAGCAGCGGCCAGAAAAATTGATGTTTGTTTTCCAGGCAGAAAGTGTCCTAAAACATTGCGGCTTGAACCCTAGTTGGTGGCGGATAAGTCACGCAAGTCATCCGGCATTCAGAGATAAAATACAGCAGCGTGTGGACCATTTTTAGCCCAAGGCAGCTCATCTCATCAGGCCTTTTTTAGTCGAATGTATCGCCCACTGTCAGTCCCTTCGGGATCCATCCCTCATTCATCTTAATAAAGGTGAGGTAATCTAGACTTTTTTGACCTAGGCGACTTCTCTTCTCAGTGACAATACCTCCTGCTGCACTGAAGGTCCTTCCTGACAGGACACTTGAAGCGGGGCAGGCCAGAAGTTCTAATGCAAATTGGGATATCTCAGGCCACAGGTCAAGCCTACACACCCAGTAGTCAAGGGGTTCAATGCTCCTCAGAGTGTCGATATCTGCAGTTAAGGCGAGGTAGTCTGCTACCTGTCGGTCAAGTCGTTCTCTAAGGGTGGACCCCGAAGGGCTGTGGCGATGCGTAGGACTTAAAAAGCTCCGCATGTCCTCCATCAACAACACGTCTGTAAAGCATCCTGTCCTTTTCTGCGTGGTCGTGGGAGGAGGAAGATTACTTTCACCTCTTCCACTGTTAGATTCCCGTTGTGCTGTGACATCACCCTTATACGCTGTGTATAGCATACTTTTTAATTTATTTTGGAACTGCTGCATCCTTTCCGACTTGCGGTAATTCAGTAACATTTCAGGCACTTTCTGCTGATATCGGGGGTCTAGTAGCGTGGACACCCAGTACGGGTCATTCTCCTTCAGCCTTTTTATACGAGGGTCCCTCAAAAGGCACGACAGCATGAAAGACCCCATTTGCACAAAGTTGGATGCCGAGCTACTCATGTCCCGTTCCTCATCCTCAGTGATCTCACTGAAGGTATGTTCTTCCCCCCAGCCACGTACAACACCACGGGAACCAGATAAGTGACAACGAGCACCCTGGGATGCCTGTTGTGGTTGGTCTTCCTCCTCCTCCTCCTCCTCCTCAAAGCTACATTCTTCCTCTGAATCTTCTTCCTCACAATCCTCTTCCAGCGTTGCCGCTGGTCCAGCAAGCAATGCTGATAAGGCTGTTTCTGGTGGTAATGGTGACCACAACTCTTCCTCTACCTCTTCACGATCATCTACGGCCTGATCCAGCACTCTTTGCAGGGCACGCTCCAGGAAGAAAACAAATGGTATGATGTTGCTGATGGTGCCTTCGGTGCGACTGACTAGGTTTGTCACCTCCTCAAAAGGACGCATGAGCCTACAGGCATTGCGCATGAGCGTCCAGTAACGTGGCAAAGAAACTTCCCAGCTCCGCAGAGGCTGTCCTAGCACTCCGGTCATACAAATAGTCGTTAACGGCTTTTTCTTGTTGGAGCAGGCAGTCGAACATTAGGAGTGTTGAATTCCAACATGTCGGGCTGTCGCAAATCAAGCGCCTCACTGGAATGTTGTTTCACCACTGGATATTTGAAAAGTGTGCCAGGGCCATGTAGGAATGCCTGAAATGGCCACACACCTTCCTGGCCTGCTTCAGGACATCTTGTAAGCCTGGGTACTTATGCACAAAGCGTTGTACGATCAGATTACACACATGTGCCATGCACGGCACATGTGTCAACTTGCCCAAATTCAATGCCTCCAACAAATTTCTTCCATTGTCACAAACCACTTTGCCGATCTCCAGTTGGTGCGGAGTCAGCCACTGATCAACCTGTGCGTTCAGGGCGGTCAGGAGTGCTGGTGCGGTGTGACTCTCCGCTTTCAGGCAAGTCAATCCCAAGACGGCGTGACACTGCCGTATCCGGGATGTGGAATAGTACCTGGGGAGCTGGGGGGTGCCGTTGATGTGGAGCAAGACGCAGAAGCAGAATAGGACTCAGCTGAGGAGGTTATGGAAGAGGATGGAGTAGGAGGAGTAGAGGAGGTGGCAACAGGCCTGCCTGAAAGTCGTGGCAGTGTCACCAACTCCTCTGCAGAGCCACGCATTCCATGCTTGGCAGCCGTCAGCAGGTTTACCCAATGCGCAGTGTAGGTGATATACCTGCCCTGACCATGCTTTGCAGACCAGGTATCAGTGGTCAGATGGACCCTTGCCCCAACACTGTGTGCCAGACATGCCATTACTTCCTTTCGCACAATCGAGTACAGGTTGGGGATTGCCTTTTGTGCAAAGAAATTTCGGCTGGGTACCTTCCACTGCGGTGTCCCAATAGCTACAAATTTTTGGAACGCCTCAGACTCCACCAGCTTGTATGGTAAAAGCTGGTGGGCTAAGAGTTCAGACAAGCCAGCTGTCAGATGCCGGGCAAGGGGGTGACTTTGTGACATTGGCTTCTTACGCTCAAACATGTCCTTGACAGACACCTGACTGTGGGCAGATGAGTAGGAACTACTCAAGGCGAGAGACGGAGTGGCGGATGGTTGAGAGGGGGCAAGGAGGACAGCAGTGGTTGACGTGGCTGAAGATGCTGGACCAGGAGGAGGATGGCGGCTTTGAGTTTGTGTGCTGCTTGTACTCATGTGTTGATCCCTTAGGCGTTTGTGATGTGCGATCATGTGCCTTCGCAAAGCAGTTGTACCTAGGTGGGTGTTGGACTTCCCATGACTCAGTTTCTTTTGGCACAGGTTGCAAATGGCATCGCTGTTGTCAAAGGCAGACACACAAAAAAATGCCACACTGCTGAGCTCTGCGATGACGGCATTCTGGTGGTGGCAACAGCATGCATTGATTGGCATGCTGTCTGGCTGACCCCGGGTGCAGATGCATGCTGTCTGACTGTGCCCCTAGCTCCTTGCGACGACCTCCCCCTGCTTCCAACTCGTCTCCTCCTCGTCTCTGTCTCCCCATCTGAACTTTCCCCCTGTTCTTCTTCTCTTCTAGTGGGCACCCACGTGACATCCATGGACGCATCGTCATCATCAACCGCTTCACTTGTATCTGACAACTCAGCAAAGGAAGCAGCAGCAGGTACAACATCATCATCATCAAACCGTACGTCCATGTGTGTAATGCTGCCTGACTGAGACATATCCCTGTTATCTACATCCTCTGACAATAATGGTTACGCATCACTCATTTCTTCCAACTGATGTGTAAATAACTCCTCTGACAGATCAAGTGAAGCAGCTGTGGTGCTAGTGTTGGTTGTAGCGGCAGGCGGGCAAGTGGTAACTTGAGAGGTGCCCGAAGCTAAGCTGGAGGAGGATGGTGCATCAAGGTTCCAAGCGGAAGCTGTAGAAGATTGGGTGTCCTATGTTAGAACTTTTCGAGTTCCGGGTACGTGGCCTCTGAACACTGGGCATTATTCTAGGGCCAAAGGGAATCACAGCACCACGACCACGACAGCCTCTGCGGGGTGGCATGCCTCTGTCTGTCATTTTTTTTTTTCGATTAGTGGTACTATGCATGCAAGCTACTGTGACAACAGATATGAGTGGCACTGTGCACTGGCAGAAGTTGGCAGAGTAGACGCTGTAGGCCTGACACACACGCTTGCAGACAACTAACTGCTATTCAATCTTTTACAGTCAAAATTGTATTTTATTTTTAATGTACACTACTGTTACACCAGATATGAGTTGCACTGGTGTGACACTGTGCCCTGGCAGGCCCTGAAACGCACACGTGTGAAGGAAACTGACTGCTATTATTTCACAGTAAAATTTCTAGTTTTTTTTAATGTACACTACTGTTACACCAGATATGAGTTGCACTGGTGTGACACTGTGCCCTGGCAGGCCCTGAAATGCACACGTGTGAAGGAAACTGACTGCTATTATTTCACAGTCAAAAAAGTGTTGTTTTTTTAAATTTACACTACTGTTACACCAGATATGACTTGCACTGGTGTGACACTGTGCCCTGGCAGGCCCTGAAACGCACACGTGTGAAGGAGACTGACTGCTATTATTTCACAGTCAAATTTCTAGTTTTTTTTATTTTAATGTACACTACTGTTACACCAGATATGAGTTGCACTGGTGTGACACTGTGCCCTGGCAGGCCCTGAAACGCACACGTGTGAAGGAAACTGACTGCTATTATTTCACAGTCAAATTTCTAGTTTTTTTTTTAATGTACACTACTGTTACACAAGATATGAGTTGCACTGGTGTGACACTGTGCCCTGGCAGGCCCTGAAACGCAAACGTGTGAAGGAAACTGACTGCTATTATTTCACAGTCAAAAAAGTGTTGTTTTTTTTTTAAATGTACACTACTGTTACACCAGATATGAGTTGCACTGGTGTGACACTGTGCTCTGGCAGGCCCTGAAACGCACACGTGTGAAGGAAACTGACTGCTATTATTTCACAGTCAAAAAAGTGTTGTTTTTTTTAAATGTACACGACTGTTACACCAGATATGAATTGCACTGGTGTGACACTGTGCCCTGGCAGGCCCTGAAATGCAAATTTCAAAGTCAATGTCCCAGCACACAACGACCCCCTTTGCCAGCCACTCCAGAGACCCACTCCAGTCTCTGAATCATCAATCAAAAGAAATCCAAAGACAGTAGCAGCAAAAATTAGTGTTTATTAGGCACAACACAACACTGTCAGCTGAAATGCACACGTGTGAAGGAAACTGACTGCTATTATTTCACAGTCAAAAAAGTGTTGTTTTTTTTTAAATGTACACTAATGTTGCACTGGTGTGACACTGTGCCCAGGCAGGCCCTGAAACGCACACGTGTGAAGGAAACTGACTGCTATTATTTCACAGTCAAATTTCTAGTTTTTTTTTTTAATGTACACTACTGTTACACCAGATATGAGTTGCACTGGTGTGACACTGTGCCCTGGCAGGCCCTGAAACACACACGTGTGAAGGAAACTGACTGCTATTATTTCACAGTCAAAAAAGTGTTGTTTTTTATTAAATGTACACTACTGTTACACCAGATATGAGTTACACTGGTGTGACACTGTGCTCTGGCAGGCCCTGAAATGCACACGTGTGAAGGAAACTGACTGCTATTATTTCACAGTCAAAAAGTGTTGTTTTTTTTTTAAATGTACACTACTGTTACACCAGATATGAGTTGCACTGTGTAATGAACTCACTCCACAGTACATAAACTGTGCAAAAGTTTGTTTTGTTGCTCCTTTGTAAACACACCTTGAAATATTCTGGATTGCAAGGATGTGTCACTGTGAGCTGAATTAATGCACAACAAAGGTTATTGCTGCGTGTAAGTAGAAATGGATTGAAGAACTTCACTATATCTAGGTATAATAAGTCCCAAAAGTAATTAACAGGAAGCGGATTCAAAGTCTTATAATGATCAACTTGCGGTTTCACACACACTCACTCGTATAAAATATTTACATCCCAGGCACACCAATGAAAGATCACCCAATGCGGTATTCCAAAATGCTGTTGCAGAGAAATGACAGTCAGAGTATATTTAAGTATAACAATACTGCGTCCCTACAGCATATAACTCTCAAGGCGAGTGTTGAGCCCGGAATATGGATATACAGCAAAAAAGGTACATTGGCTGGTAACAGTTAAGTTTGTTTTACCTTGCTGGAAGCGCTTCGCTTGAGCGGTGTATGCTGCGGCTCCGGTGAGGGAGATTGTGACTCACTTCCGGTTAGCGGAGCAGTGTCAGAGTTCAGCTGTTGTAGCTTGGAGAATCCGGAGTGACTAACCTGGGGATCAGCTCAAAATGTGAGGTCCGTGAGGTAGAAATTCTGTGGTGCTTCCAAAAGCTAGAAGAGGTTAGAGGTTCACAGTGAGATGCAATTAGATGCAAAACTTCGTAGAAGTGACCTGGAGGCTGAGGATTCATAACTTCAGAAAGAGGCTGTTAGACTTCAATAATCAGGCACTGATTAGGAGAAAAGGTGCTCCTTATAAAGGATTAGATTAGTGGGAGGGATATACCTTAAAGGTATATCACATATGCCCCCCCCAAAGGCAACGGAAGGGCGACAAGCTAACGTGGAATGTCAGGGTGGCGACGGTGGAAGGCAGCCAAGAGAACGGGTGCATGCAAGTTCTCCCGCGACTCCCAAGAATTATCCTCAGCACCGTATCCTTTCCACTTAATCAAATATTGTAGATGTCCTCTACGGAGACGAGAGTCCAATATTTGATCAATTTCATATTCCAAGTGATCATGAAGAAGAACAGGAGTTGGAGGTGGGAGAACACCTCGGGGTGTACTTTTGTAAGGTTTTAACAAGGAGACGTGAAAAGAAGGATGAACAGCGTACGTCTTTGGCAGAGTCAAGCGAACAGCATTGTCATTAATAATGCTTTCAATCGGAAATGGTCCTATGAACTGACTAGCCAACTTCTTGCTAGGTACTTGTAGCTTCAGCTATTTGGTTGAGAGTAAGACCAAATCACCCTTCTGATATGTAGGACTTGGAGTATGATGTAAATCGTAATATTTCTTCTGGTTGACTTTGGCTTCTTGTAAATGGTTTTTTAATAGTTGAAGCCTATCCCGTAGATCAGAGGCAAAAGTTGCCGCAGTAGGTGAGTTAACTGAGATGCGGGAAAAGGTAATATTTGTCGGATGGTATCCGTAGGTGGTAAAAAATGGGGACATTTTAGTAGAGGATGAGATGGAATTATTGTACTAATATTCCGCCATAGGGAGGTAATCAGCCCAATCATCTTGGAGATGTGTGAGATAACATCTTAGGTATTGCTCAAGCATTTGATTCAACCGCTCAGTTAATCCGTTAGTCTGAGGGTGGTATGCAGTTGAATATCTGGAGTCTATTTGAAGAATTTTACATAATGATCTCCAAAAAGCGGAGGTGAACTGCGTGCCACGATCTGTGACTATGATCTCTGGCATTCTGTGTAATCTGACAATGTTATTCAGGTACACCTTGGCTGTGTACATGGCTGTGGGTAATCTTTTAAGAGGTATGAAATGTCCAAGTTTGGTTAAGTGATCGACAACCACTAAAATTGTATTGTACTGTTGAGAGAGAGGGAGATCTACAATAAAATCCATTGACACAGTGGACCATGGCATACTCGGGATTGGTAGTAATGTTAGATACCCAATCGGTTTTCTGTGTTGTGTTTTGTTCCTAGCACCCCTTTATGTCCAGATAGAACATTGTCATGGTGGTATTTCAGAATTACTGGTTTAAGTCTTTTAGGAACGTATAGTTTATCGTTATGATATAATAAACCTGATATCGGATCTTTTATACAGTTAGTAGGCAGTTCTTGATCTACTTGGATTTCTGCAAGAATATCTTTTTCCAAAGTAGAGAGTGTACCTATAAACTTGTCATGTGATATGATTGGGTTTAAGGTTATAGTGTTATTTGTTACATCAGACATTCTTGAAAGCGCGTCAGCTTTAGTGTTTGCATGTCCAGGTCGATAGGTAATGTAGAAATCAAACCTATCCAAAAAGAGTGACCATCTGACTTGGCGAGAGGATAAGGTTTTGCTCTTTTTTAAATATTCAAGGTTCTTATGGTCTGTGTAAATTAGAAAAGGTTTGTTAGAACCTTCCAGGAGATGCCTCCAATGTTCCAGCGCACTTTTAATAGCTAGAAGTTCTTTGTCTCCAATGCTATAATTTGATTCGGCTGGTAGTAAGGTTCTTGAGTAAAAAGCTGTAGGATGTATTTCCTGAGTTTGTTGGTTTTGTTGTGATAAGATAGCTCCGATGCCGGAGTTAGAGGCATCTACCTCTAATATGAATTGTGATTTGTAATCAGGTAAAGAGAGTACTGGTGCTGTTGAGAATTTATTTTTCAGAGTTACAAATGCATTCTGAGCATCTTCAGACCACTGAAATTTATGATTTTTTCTGGTTAGTTGAGTTAAAGGGTGAACTATAGCAGAGAAATTTTTAATAAATTTTCTATAGAAGTTTGAGAACCCCAGAAATCTCTGGAGTGCTCGTACTGTCCTGGGTCTGGTCCATTCTTGGATCTTAGTAGTTTTCTCTGGATCCATCTGGATCTGATTTGGGGAGATTATATAACCCAAGAATTTAATTTGGTGTACATGAAAACTACATTTCTCCATCTTGGCAAACAACCTGTGTTCTCTTAATCGGGTGAGGACCCATCTTACATGTCTTTCGTGTTCATGGAGGTTCTTTGAATAAATGAGGATATCATCTAAATATATGATGACGCAAATATCCATGAGATCTTTAAAAATCTCATTTATAAAGTGCTGGAAAGTCGCAGGTGCATTGCTTAACCCAAAAGGCATCACGTTATACTGGTATAAACCATAACGTGTTCGAAAGGCCGTTTTCCATTCATCGCCTTTTTTGATACGTATCAAGTTATACGCACCTTTCAGGTCCAATTTTGTATAAATGGTGGCATCTGTTAGCCTTTCCAAGAGTTCTGGTATCAAGGGTAGAGGATACCGATTTTTAATCGTGATGGCGTTAAGAGCTCTGTAGTCAATTATTGGACGTAATGACAGATCCTTATTTTTCATGAAAAATATACCAGCTGCAGCTGGTGATGTAGAATGGGATATGAACCCTTTCTTTAGATTCTCATCGAGATAGGAGCGTAAATGTGTCAATTCATTTTGAGACAATGGGTATATCTTCCCATAAGGTATCTGGGATCCTGGAATTATTTCTATCGGACAATCAAAAGGTCGGTGGGGTGGTAAGCATTCAGCTTCCTTGAGATCAAAAACATCAGCCAAATCCGAATATACCGATGGAACACCACTCTCAATATTTGCTATTGTACAATGTGGGTAACAAGTTGTTAAACAGTATGTGGATGTGAACTGAAGTTTGTTATTTGTCCAGTCTATATTTGGGTTGTGTGTAGCTAACCAAGTATACCCCAGTATAACTGGATGTTTTCAATGGGTATGATATCATATGTTAAGTATTCTATGTGCCCCCCTATACAGGTAAGTAATGGAATTGTGTGGTGAGTTATAGGTCCCCTTTGTATCAAAGATCCATCAATTAATCTAACGAATACAGGTTGCTTTTTACACACAGTGGGAATTTTATTACTTTCTACATATTTTACATCAATATAATTTCCAGAAGCCCCAGAATCAATAAGTGCATCATTCTGGATAAGAAGTTGGTCCCACTGTAATGAGAGAGATAATGTGAGTTGAGAGGTATTAACGTGGTTACAAACAGATATAGTATTAGTAGGCTTACCCTTCTTTTGTTTTGCCAGTAAAGGACATGTTGCTACAGAGTGCTCCTTGTGAGCACAGTATAAGCAGAGGTTAGCGAGTCTCCTTCTGGTTTTCTCCTCTTGAGATAAAGGACCTTTTATTACTCCTATTTCCATGGGGGTGCTTTGACTGGAATTCTTATCTGTACCTGAAGTTGAAGAGTATGGGCGTCTTGTAGGATTGTCAAACTGACCTTTTTCTGCTTTCCTTTCCCTTAATCTCCTGTCCAATGTGGTACTTAGTTTGATCAATGCTGATAGGGTGTCAGGAATGTCTAATCTCGACAGCTCGTCTTTCAATGCCTCTGAGAGCCCCAGGCGGAATTGATTCTTGAGACTGATCTCGTTCCACTGCGAATCTGGAGCCCACATCTGGAACTCAGTGGTATATTCTTCGACAGTCCTCTTTCCCTGCTTAAGGGCACGTAACTTGGTTTCGGCACAGAGCTGGGTGTTTGAATCTTCGTAAAGACTGGTCATGGTTGCAAAGAAATCTGTAAGAGAGTCTAAAATAGGGTTGTTATTTTCGAAAAACCTGTTCGCCCAGGTCCGAGGTTCTCCAACCAGGTATGAGATCGTGGTACAGACCTTGATACGTTCTGAGTGATACGTGCAAGGTCTAAGGGAAAACAACAGGTTACAAGCATTTTTAAAGTCACGAAAGTCAGAGCGTTTTCCTGAGAAAGGTAATGGTGCTTGTACTTGTGGTTCAGGTATTTCCTGTTGTCTGGATGTAATGCAGTCTTTTAATAAAGTTTTAACAGTTGTATTTTCTGCTTGTACCTCTTGTATTGCTCGTGCTAAATAGTCTAACTTTTGATAGATGTTTGTGAATTCATTTTTATTTCTGTGGGATTCATATTCAATCAAAATTTTATAACTGAATATTATATGGCCTGATTATTCTGTAATGAACTCACTCCACAGTACATAAACTGTGCAAAAGTTTGTTTTGTTGCTCCTTTGTAAACACACCTTGAAATATTCTGGATTGCAAGGATGTGTCACTGTGAGCTGAATTAATGCACAACAAAGGTTATTGCTGCGTGTAAGTAGAAATGGATTGAAGAACTTCACTATATCTAGGTATAATAAGTCCCAAAAGTAATTAACAGGAAGCGGATTCAAAGTCTTATAATGATCAACTTGCGGTTTCACACACACTCACTCGTATAAAATATTTACATCCCAGGCACACCAATGAAAGATCACCCAATGCGGTATTCCAAAATGC
Organism: Bombina bombina; assembly: GCF_027579735.1. Classification (NCBI taxonomy): domain Eukaryota; kingdom Metazoa; phylum Chordata; class Amphibia; order Anura; family Bombinatoridae; genus Bombina; species Bombina bombina. The sequence goes on from NC_069501.1 coordinate 164,145,669, forward strand.
TGTTGCAGAGAAATGACAGTCAGAGTATATTTAAGTATAACGATACTGCGTCCCTACAGCATATAACTCTCAAGGCGAGTGTTGAGCCCGGAATATGGATATACAGCAAAAAAGGTACATTGGCTGGTAACAGTTAAGTTTGTTTTACCTTGCTGGAAGCGCTTCGCTTGAGCGGTGTATGCTGCGGCTCCGGTGAGGGAGTGTGTGACTCACTTCCGGTTAGCGGAGCAGTGTCAGAGTTCAGCTGTTGTAGCTTGGAGAATCCGGAGTGACTAACCTGGGGATCAGCTCAAAATGTGAGGTCCATGAGGTAGAAATTCTGTGGTGCTTCCAAAAGCTAGAAGAGGTTAGAGGTTCACAGTGAGATGCAATTAGATGCAAAACTTCGTAGAAGTGACCTGGAGACTGAGGATTCATAACTTCAGAAAGAGGCTGTTAGACTTCAATAATCAGGCACTGATTAGGAGAAAAGGTGCTCCTTATAAAGGATTAGATTAGTGGGAGGGATATACCTTAAAGGTATATCACACACTGGTGTGACACTGTGCCCTGGCAGGCCCTGAAATGCACACGTGTGAAGGAAACTGACTGCTATTATTTCACAGTCAAATTTCTAGTTTTTTTTTAATGTACACTACTGTTACACCAGATATGAGTTGCACTGATGTGACACTGTGCCCTGGCAGGCCCTGAAACGCACACGTGTGAAGGAAACTGACTGCTATTATTTAACACAGTCAAAAAGTGTTTATTTTTTTTTAAAATGTACACTACTGTTACACCAGATATGAGTTGCACTGGTGTGACACTGTGCTCTGGCAGGCCCTGAAACGCACACGTGTGAAGGAAACTGACTGCTACTATTTCACAGTCAAAAAAGTGTTTTGTTTTTTTTAAATGTACATTACTGTTACATCAGATATGAGTTGCACTGGTGTGACACTGTGCCCTGGCAGGCCCTGAAACGCACACGTGTGAAGGAGACTGACTGCTATTATTTCACAGTCAAATTTCTATTTTTTTTTTAATGTACACTACTGTTACACCAGATATGAGTTGCACTGGTGTGACACTGTGCCCTGGCAGTCCCTGAAATGCACACGTGTGAAGAAAACTGACTGCTATTAATTTACAGTCAAATTTCTAGGTTTTTTTTTTTAATGTACACTACTGTTACACCAGATATGAGTTGCACTGGTGTGACACTGTGCCCTGGCAGGCCCTGAAACGCACTACGTGTGAAAGAAACTGACTGCTATTATTTCACAGTAAAATTTCTAGTTTTTTTTTAATGTACACTACTGTTACACCAGATATGATTTGCACTGGTGTGACACTGTGCCCTGGCAGGCCCTGAAACGCACACGTGTGAAGGAAACTGACTGCTATTATTTCACAGTCAAATTTCTAATTTTTTTTTAATGTACACTACTGTTACACCAGATATGAGTTGCACTGGTGTGACACTGTGCCCTGGCAGGCCCTGAAATGCACACGTGTGAAGGAAACTGACTGCTATTATTTCACAGTCAAAAAAGTGTTGTTTTTTTTTAAATGCACACTACTGTTACACCAGATATGAGTTGCACTGGTGTGACACTGTGCCCTGGCAGGCCCTGAAACGCACACGTTTGAAGGAAACTGACTGCTATTATTTCACAGTCAAAAAAGTGTTTTGTTTTTTTAAATGTACACTACTGTTACACCACATATGAGTTGCACTGGTGTGACACCGTGCCCTGGCAGGCCCTGAAATGCACACATGTGAAGGAAACTGACTGCTATTATTTCACAGTCAAAAAAGTGTTGTTGTTTTTTTAAATGTACACTACTGTTACACCAGATATGAGTTGCACTGGTGTGACACTGTGCCCTGGCAGGCCCTGAAACGCACACGTGTGAAGGAAACTGACTGCTATTATTTCACAGTCAAAAAAGTGTTGCTTTTTTAAATGTACACTACTGTTACACCAGATATGAGTGGTGGCACTGGGCAAGTGGGCATAGTACACGCTGTAAGCTTGACACACACTCTGGCAGGCAGGCAACTGCAATTAGATTACACAGGAAAAAAAAAAAAAGCAGACTGAAGTTCTAGCCCTAAAAAGGGCTTTTTGGGGTGTTGTCCTTACAGCAGAGATCAGATGAATCCTTCAACACTGTAGTGGACAATGAATACACTAGCCTAGCTATCGATTTCCCTATTAAATCATCAGCAGCTACACTGTCCCTCCTCTCACTAAGAATGCAGCTTCTGAATGAATCTAAAATGGATGCTGTCCAGGAGGTGGGAGGGTCTGGGAGGGTGGGTCTGCTGCTGATTGTCTAGAATGTGTCTGCTGACTGTGAGGTGCATGGTCAAAGTTTACTCAATGATGATGAATAGGGGGCGGACCGGACATTGCATATGTTCGCCCGCCGTGGCGAACGCAAACAAGCTATGTTCACCGGGAACTATTCGCCGGCGAACTATTCGGGATATCTCTATCTAAACCCCCTAACCTAACACCCCCTAACTTAACCCACATTAAAAGAACCCTAAATTTACTAAAAAACACTAACTAAAAAAACTTACATTAAAGGGACAGTCTAGTCCAAAATAAACTTTCATGATTCAGATATAGGATTTAATTTTAAACAATTTTCCAATTTACTTTTATCACCAATTTTGCTTTGTTTGTCTTGGTATTCTTAGTTGAAAGCTTAAGCTAGGAGGTTCATATGCTAATTTCTTAGACCTTGAAGACCACCTCTTTTCAGAATGCAATTTAACAGTTTTTCACCACTAGAGGGTGTTAGTTCATATGTTTCATATAGATGGCTCCCCATCAACAAAAGAATAACCTTCAAGCTTCTCACCCACGCATTCAAGGCCCTCCACAACATCAGTCCCGAATACTTGAACCACCGTGTTACCTTCTACACCCCTGCCAGACAACTTCGATCGGCCGACCAAACCCTCGCTGTCATCCTCCGCATCAGGAAAACCACAGCGGGAGGCAGATTCTTCTCTCACCTGGCTGCCAAGACTTGGAACACCCTCCCGCTGCACCTTAGACAAGCTACCGCCCTAACTAAGTTCAGAAATGACCTCAAGACCTGGCTCTTCGACTGAACTGCAACCCTCAGCACCTTGAGACCCTTACGGGTGAATAGCCGCGCTTTACAAGAACCCAATAGATAGATAGATAGATAGATAAATAACACTGTGCTCATGCACGTGAAGTTATCTGGGAGCCAGCACTGATTGGCTAAACTGCAAGTCCGTCAAAAGAACTGAAATAAAGGGGCAGTTTGCAGAGGCTTAGATACAAGATAATCACAGAGGTAAAAAGTATATAAATATATCTGTGTTGGTTATGCAAAACTGGGGAATGGGTAATAAAGGGATTATCTATCTTTTAAAACAATAAAAATTCTGGTGTAGACTGTCCCTTTAAATAGAAACCTAGGGCGCGATCCGATATACGGTGTAGGTTTCAGCACAAGCGAGGGAACCCACGGCAGGCCCTGAAACACACAAGGAAACTGACTGCTATTATTTCACAGTCAAAAAAGTGTTGTTTTTTATTAAATGTACACTACTGTTACACCAGATATGAGTTACACTGGTGTGACACTGTGCTCTGGCAGGCCCTGAAATGCACACGTGTGAAGGAAACTGACTGCTATTATTTCACAGTCAAAAAGTGTTGTTTTTTTTTTAAATGTACACTACTGTTACACCAGATATGAGTTGCACTGTGTAATGAACTCACTCCACAGTACATAAACTGTGCAAAAGTTTGTTTTGTTGCTCCTTTGTAAACACACCTTGAAATATTCTGGATTGCAAGGATGTGTCACTGTGAGCTGAATTAATGCACAACAAAGGTTATTGCTGCGTGTAAGTAGAAATGGATTGAAGAACTTCACTATATCTAGGTATAATAAGTCCCAAAAGTAATTAACAGGAAGCGGATTCAAAGTCTTATAATGATCAACTTGCGGTTTCACACACACTCACTCGTATAAAATATTTACATCCCAGGCACACCAATGAAAGATCACCCAATGCGGTATTCCAAAATGCTGTTGCAGAGAAATGACAGTCAGAGTATATTTAAGTATAACGATACTGCGTCCCTACAGCATATAACTCTCAAGGCGAGTGTTGAGCCCGGAATATGGATATACAGCAAAAAAGGTACATTGGCTGGTAACAGTTAAGTTTGTTTTACCTTGCTGGAAGCGCTTCGCTTGAGCGGTGTATGCTGCGGCTCCGGTGAGGGAGATTGTGACTCACTTCCGGTTAGCGGAGCAGTGTCAGAGTTCAGCTGTTGTAGCTTGGAGAATCCGGAGTGACTAACCTGGGGATCAGCTCAAAATGTGAGGTCCGTGAGGTAGAAATTCTGTGGTGCTTCCAAAAGCTAGAAGAGGTTAGAGGTTCACAGTGAGATGCAATTAGATGCAAAACTTCGTAGAAGTGACCTGGAGACTGAGGATTCATAACTTCAGAAAGAGGCTGTTAGACTTCAATAATCAGGCACTGATTAGGAGAAAAGGTGCTCCTTATAAAGGATTAGATTAGTGGGAGGGATATACCTTAAAGGTATATACCATATGCCCCCCCCAAAGGCAACGGAAGGGCGACAAGCTAACGTGGAATGTCAGGGTGGCGACGGTGGAAGGCAGCCAAGAGAACGGGTGCATGCAAGTTCTCCCGCGACTCCCAAGAATTATCCTCAGCACCGTATCCTTTCCACTTAATCAAATATTGTAGATGTCCTCTACGGAGACAAGAGTCCAATATTTGATCAATTTCATATTCCAAGTGATCATGAAGAAGAACAGGAGTTGGAGGTGGGAGAACACCTCGGGGTGTACTTTTGTAAGGTTTTAACAAGGAGACGTGAAAAGAAGGATGAACAGCGTACGTCTTTGGCAGAGTCAAGCGAACAGCATTGTCATTAATAATGCTTTTGATCGGAAATGGTCCTATGAACTGACTAGCCAACTTCTTGCTAGGTACTTGTAGCTTCAGCTATTTGGTTGAGAGTAAGACCAAATCACCCTTCTGATATGTAGGACTTGGAGTATGATGTAAATCGTAATATTTCTTCTGGTTGACTTTGGCTTCTTGTAAATGGTTTTTTAATAGTTGAAGCCTATCCCGTAGATCAGAGGCAAAAGTTGCCGCAGTAGGTGAGTTAACTGAGATGCGGGAAAAGGTAATATTTGTCGGATGGTATCCGTAGGTGGTAAAAAATGGGGACATTTTAGTAGAGGATGAGATGGAATTATTGTACTAATATTCCGCCATAGGGAGGTAATCAGCCCAATCATCTTGGAGATGTGTGAGATAACATCTTAGGTATTGCTCAAGCATTTGATTCAACCGCTCAGTTAATCCGTTAGTCTGAGGGTGGTATGCAGTTGAATATCTGGAGTCTATTTGAAGAATTTTACATAATGATCTCCAAAAAGCGGAGGTGAACTGCGTGCCACGATCTGTGACTATGACCTCTGGCATTCTGTGTAATCTGACAATGTTATTCAGGTACACCTTGGCTGTGTACATGGCTGTGGGTAATCTTTTAAGAGGTATGAAATGTCCAAGTTTGGTTAAGTGATCGACAACCACTAAAATTGTATTGTACTGTTGAGAGAGAGGGAGATCTACAATAAAATCCATTGACACAGTGGACCATGGCATACTCGGGATTGGTAGTAATGTTAGATACCCAATCGGTTTTCTGTGTTGTGTTTTGTTCCTAGCACCCCTTTATGTCCAGATAGAACATTGTCATGGTGGTATTTCAGAATTACTGGTTTAAGTCTTTTAGGAACGTATAGTTTATCGTTATGATATAATAAACCTGATATCGGATCTTTTATACAGTTAGTAGGCAGTTCTTGATCTACTTGGATTTCTGCAAGAATATCTTTTTCCAAAGTAGAGAGTGTACCTATAAACTTGTCATGTGATATGATTGGGTTTAAGGTTATAGTGTTATTTGTTACATCAGACATTCTTGAAAGCGCGTCAGCTTTAGTGTTTGCATGTCCAGGTCGATAGGTAATGTAGAAATCAAACCTATCCAAAAAGAGTGACCATCTGACTTGGCGAGAGGATAAGGTTTTGCTCTTTTTTAAATATTCAAGGTTCTTATGGTCTGTGTAAATTAGAAAAGGTTTGTTAGAACCTTCCAGGAGATGCCTCCAATGTTCCAGCGCACTTTTAATAGCTAGAAGTTCTTTGTCTCCAATGCTATAATTTGATTCGGCTGGTAGTAAGGTTCTTGAGTAAAAAGCTGTAGGATGTATTTCCTGAGTTTGTTGGTTTTGTTGTGATAAGATAGCTCCGATGCCGGAGTTAGAGGCATCTACCTCTAATATGAATTGTGATTTGTAATCAGGTAAAGAGAGTACTGGTGCTGTTGAGAATTTATTTTTCAGAGTTACAAATGCATTCTGAGCATCTTCAGACCACTGAAATTTATGATTTTTTCTGGTTAGTTGAGTTAAAGGGTGAACTATAGCAGAGAAATTTTTAATAAATTTTCTATAGAAGTTTGAGAACCCCAGAAATCTCTGGAGTGCTCGTACTGTCCTGGGTCTGGTCCATTCTTGGATCTTAGTAGTTTTCTCTGGATCCATCTGGATCTGATTTGGGGAGATTATATAACCCAAGAATTTAATTTGGTGTACATGAAAACTACATTTCTCCATCTTGGCAAACAACCTGTGTTCTCTTAATCGGGTGAGGACCCATCTTACATGTCTTTCGTGTTCATGGAGGTTCTTTGAATAAATGAGGATATCATCTAAATATATGATGACGCAAATATCCATGAGATCTTTAAAAATCTCATTTATAAAGTGCTGGAAAGTCGCAGGTGCATTGCTTAACCCAAAAGGCATCACGTTATACTGGTATAAACCATAACGTGTTCGAAAGGCCGTTTTCCATTCATCGCCTTTTTTGATACGTATCAAGTTATACGCACCTTTCAGGTCCAATTTTGTATAAATGGTGGCATCTGTTAGCCTTTCCAAGAGTTCTGGTATCAAGGGTAGAGGATACCGATTTTTAATCGTGATGGCGTTAAGAGCTCTGTAGTCAATTATTGGACGTAATGACAGATCCTTATTTTTCATGAAAAATATACCAGCTGCAGCTGGTGATGTAGAATGGGATATGAACCCTTTCTTTAGATTCTCATCGAGATAGGAGCGTAAATGTGTCAATTCATTTTGAGACAATGGGTATATCTTCCCATAAGGTATCTGGGATCCTGGAATTATTTCTATCGGACAATCAAAAGGTCGGTGGGGTGGTAAGCATTCAGCTTCCTTGAGATCAAAAACATCAGCCAAATCCGAATATACCGATGGAACACCACTCTCAATATTTGCTATTGTACAATGTGGGTAACAAGTTGTTAAACAGTATGTGGATGTGAACTGAAGTTTGTTATTTGTCCAGTCTATATTTGGGTTGTGTGTAGCTAACCAAGTATACCCCAGTATAACTGGATGTTTTCAATGGGTATGATATCATATGTTAAGTATTCTATGTGCCCCCCTATACAGGTAAGTAATGGAATTGTGTGGTGAGTTATAGGTCCCCTTTGTATCAAAGATCCATCAATTAATCTAACGAATACAGGTTGCTTTTTACACACAGTGGGAATTTTATTACTTTCTACATATTTTACATCAATATAATTTCCAGAAGCCCCAGAATCAATAAGTGCATCATTCTGGATAAGAAGTTGGTCCCACTGTAATGAGAGAGATAATGTGAGTTGAGAGGTATTAACGTGGTTACAAACAGATATAGTATTAGTAGGCTTACCCTTCTTTTGTTTTGCCAGTAAAGGACATGTTGCTACAGAGTGCTCCTTGTGAGCACAGTATAAGCAGAGGTTAGCGAGTCTCCTTCTGGTTTTCTCCTCTTGAGATAAAGGACCTTTTATTACTCCTATTTCCATGGGGGTGCTTTGACTGGAATTCTTATCTGTACCTGAAGTTGAAGAGTATGGGCGTCTTGTAGGATTGTCAAACTGACCTTTTTCTGCTTTCCTTTCCCTTAATCTCCTGTCCAATGTGGTACTTAGTTTGATCAATGCTGATAGGGTGTCAGGAATGTCTAATCTCGACAGCTCGTCTTTCAATGCCTCTGAGAGCCCCAGGCGGAATTGATTCTTGAGACTGATCTCGTTCCACTGCGAATCTGGAGCCCACATCTGGAACTCAGTGGTATATTCTTCGACAGTCCTCTTTCCCTGCTTAAGGGCACGTAACTTGGTTTCGGCACAGAGCTGGGTGTTTGAATCTTCGTAAAGACTGGTCATGGTTGCAAAGAAATCTGTAAGAGAGTCTAAAATAGGGTTGTTATTTTCGAAAAACCTGTTCGCCCAGGTCCGAGGTTCTCCAACCAGGTATGAGATCGTGGTACAGACCTTGATACGTTCTGAGTGATACGTGCAAGGTCTAAGGGAAAACAACAGGTTACAAGCATTTTTAAAGTCACGAAAGTCAGAGCGTTTTCCTGAGAAAGGTAATGGTGCTTGTACTTGTGGTTCAGGTATTTCCTGTTGTCTGGATGTAATGCAGTCTTTTAATAAAGTTTTAACAGTTGTATTTTCTGCTTGTACCTCTTGTATTGCTCGTGCTAAATAGTCTAACTTTTGATAGATGTTTGTGAATTCATTTTTATTTCTGTGGGATTCATATTCAATCAAAATTTTATAACTGAATATTATATGGCCTGATTATTCTGTAATGAACTCACTCCACAGTACATAAACTGTGCAAAAGTTTGTTTTGTTGCTCCTTTGTAAACACACCTTGAAATATTCTGGATTGCAAGGATGTGTCACTGTGAGCTGAATTAATGCACAACAAAGGTTATTGCTGCGTGTAAGTAGAAATGGATTGAAGAACTTCACTATATCTAGGTATAATAAGTCCCAAAAGTAATTAACAGGAAGCGGATTCAAAGTCTTATAATGATCAACTTGCGGTTTCACACACACTCACTCGTATAAAATATTTACATCCCAGGCACACCAATGAAAGATCACCCAATGCGGTATTCCAAAATGCTGTTGCAGAGAAATGACAGTCAGAGTATATTTAAGTATAACGATACTGCGTCCCTACAGCATATAACTCTCAAGGCGAGTGTTGAGCCCGGAATATGGATATACAGCAAAAAAGGTACATTGGCTGGTAACAGTTAAGTTTGTTTTACCTTGCTGGAAGCGCTTCGCTTGAGCGGTGTATGCTGCGGCTCCGGTGAGGGAGTGTGTGACTCACTTCCGGTTAGCGGAGCAGTGTCAGAGTTCAGCTGTTGTAGCTTGGAGAATCCGGAGTGACTAACCTGGGGATCAGCTCAAAATGTGAGGTCCGTGAGGTAGAAATTCTGTGGTGCTTCCAAAAGCTAGAAGAGGTTAGAGGTTCACAGTGAGATGCAATTAGATGCAAAACTTCGTAGAAGTGACCTGGAGACTGAGGATTCATAACTTCAGAAAGAGGCTGTTAGACTTCAATAATCAGGCACTGATTAGGAGAAAAGGTGCTCCTTATAAAGGATTAGATTAGTGGGAGGGATATACCTTAAAGGTATATCACACACTGGTGTGACACTGTGCCCTGGCAGGCCCTGAAATGCACACGTGTGAAGGAAACTGACTGCTATTATTTCACAGTCAAATTTCTAGTTTTTTTTTAATGTACACTACTGTTACACCAGATATGAGTTGCACTGATGTGACACTGTGCCCTGGCAGGCCCTGAAATGCACACGTGTGAAGGAAACTGACTGCTATTATTTAACACAGTCAAAAAGTGTTTATTTTTTTTTAAAATGTACACTACTGTTACACCAGATATGAGTTGCACTGGTGTGACACTGTGCTCTGGCAGGCCCTGAAACGCACACGTGTGAAGGAAACTGACTGCTACTATTTCACAGTCAAAAAAGTGTTTTGTTTTTTTTAAATGTACATTACTGTTACATCAGATATGAGTTGCACTGGTGTGACACTGTGCCCTGGCAGGCCCTGAAACGCACACGTGTGAAGGAGACTGACTGCTATTATTTCACAGTCAAATTTCTATTTTTTTTTTAATGTACACTACTGTTACACCAGATATGAGTTGCACTGGTGTGACACTGTGCCCTGGCAGTCCCTGAAATGCACACGTGTGAAGAAAACTGACTGCTATTAATTTACAGTCAAATTTCTAGGTTTTTTTTTTTTAATGTACACTACTGTTACACCAGATATGAGTTGCACTGGTGTGACACTGTGCCCTGGCAGGCCCTGAAACGCACTACGTGTGAAAGAAACTGACTGCTATTATTTCACAGTAAAATTTCTAGTTTTTTTTTTAATGTACACTACTGTTACACCAGATATGATTTGCACTGGTGTGACACTGTGCCCTGGCAGGCCCTGAAACGCACACGTGTGAAGGAAACTGACTGCTATTATTTCACAGTCAAATTTCTAATTTTTTTTTAATGTACACTACTGTTACACCAGATATGAGTTGCACTGGTGTGACACTGTGCCCTGGCAGGCCCTGAAATGCACACGTGTGAAGGAAACTGACTGCTATTATTTCACAGTCAAAAAAGTGTTGTTTTTTTTTAAATGCACACTACTGTTACACCAGATATGAGTTGCACTGGTGTGACACTGTGCCCTGGCAGGCCCTGAAACGCACACGTTTGAAGGAAACTGACTGCTATTATTTCACAGTCAAAAAAGTGTTTTGTTTTTTTAAATGTACACTACTGTTACACCACATATGAGTTGCACTGGTGTGACACCGTGCCCTGGCAGGCCCTGAAATGCACACATGTGAAGGAAACTGACTGCTATTATTTCACAGTCAAAAAAGTGTTGTTGTTTTTTTAAATGTACACTACTGTTACACCAGATATGAGTTGCACTGGTGTGACACTGTGCCCTGGCAGGCCCTGAAACGCACACGTGTGAAGGAAACTGACTGCTATTATTTCACAGTCAAAAAAGTGTTGCTTTTTTAAATGTACACTACTGTTACACCAGATATGAGTGGTGGCACTGGGCAAGTGGGCATAGTACACGCTGTAAGCTTGACACACACTCTGGCAGGCAGGCAACTGCAATTAGATTACACAGGAAAGAAAAAAAAAAGCAGACTGAAGTTCTAGCCCTAAAAAGGGCTTTTTGGGGTGTTGTCCTTACAGCAGAGATCAGATGAATCCTTCAACACTGTAGTGGACAATGAATACACTAGCCTAGCTATCGATTTCCCTATTAAATCATCAGCAGCTACACTGTCCCTCCTCTCACTAAGAATGCAGCTTCTGAATGAATCTAAAATGGATGCTGTCCAGGAGGTGGGAGGGTCTGGGAGGGTGGGTCTGCTGCTGATTGTCTAGAATGTGTCTGCTGACTGTGAGGTGCATGGTCAAAGTTTACTCAATGATGATGAATAGGGGGCGGACCGGACATTGCATATGTTCGCCCGCCGTGGCGAACGCAAACAAGCTATGTTCACCGAGAACTATTCGCCGGCGAACTATTCGGGATATCTCTATCTAAACCCCCTAACCTAACACCCCCTAACTTAACCCACATTAAAAGAACCCTAAATTTACTAAAAAACACTAACTAAAAAAACTTACATTAAAGGGACAGTCTAGTCCAAAATAAACTTTCATGATTCAGATAACATAATTTATGCTTACCTGATAAATTTATTTCTCTTGTAGTGTATCCAGTCCACGGATCATCCATTACTTATGGGATATTAACTCCTCCCCAACAGGAAGTGCAAGAGGATTCACCCAGCAGAGCTGCTATATAGCTCCTCCCCTAACTGCCATTACCAGTCATTCGACCGAAAACATGCAGAGAAAGGAAAACCATAGGGTACAGTGGTGACTGTAGTTTAATGGAAAAATTACCTGCCTTAAAGTGACAGGGCGGGCCGTGGACTGGATACACTACAAGAGAAATAAATTTATCAGGTAAGCATAAATTATGTTTTCTCTTGTTAAGTGTATCCAGTCCACGGATCATCCATTACTTATGGGATACCAATACCAAAGCTAAAGTACATGGATGACGGGAGGGACAGGCAGGCTCTTTATACGGAAGGAACCACTGCCTGAAGAACCTTTCTCCCAAAAACAGCCTCCGAAGAAGCAAAAGTGTCAAATTTGTAAAATTTGGAAAAAGTATGAAGAGAAGACCAAGTTGCAGCCTTGCAAATCTGTTCAACAGAAGCCTCATTCTTAAAGGCCCAAGTGGAAGCCACAGCTCTAGTAGAATGTGCTGTAATTCTTTCAGGAGGCTGCTGTCCAGCAGTCTCATAGGCTAACCGTATTATGCTACGAAGCCAAAAGGAGAGAGAGGTAGCCGAAGCTTTTTGACCTCTCCTCTGACCAGAATAAACGACAAACAGGGAAGACGTTTGTCGAAAATCCTTAGTTGCCTGTAGATAAAATTTCAGGGCACGGACTACATCTAGATTGTGTAGCAGACGTTCCTTTTTCGAAGAAGGATTAGGACACAAAGATGTAACCACAATCTCTTGATTGATATTCCTGTTAGTGACCACCTTAGGTAGGAACCCAGGTTTAGTACGCAGAACTACCTTGTCTGAATGAAAAATCAGATAAGGAGAATCACAATGTAAGGCAGATAACTCAGAGACTCTTCGAGCCGAGGAAATCGCCATTAAAAACAGAACTTTCCAAGATAACAACTTGATATCAATGGAATGAAGGGGTTCAAACGGAACCCCCTGTAAAACATTAAGAACTAAGTTCAAACTCCATGGTGGAGCAACAGTTTTAAACACAGGCTTGATCCTAGCTAAAGCCTGACAAAAAGCTTGAACGTCCGGAATTTCTGACAGACGTTTGTGTAAAAGAATGGACAGAGCTGAAATCTGTCCCTTTAAGGAACTAGCGGATAAACCCTTTTCTAAACCTTCTTGTAGAAAAGACAATATCCTCGGAATCCTAACCTTACTCCATGAGTAACTCTTGGATTCGCACCAATATAAGTATTTGCGCCATATCTTATGGTAAATCTTTCTGGTAACAGGCTTCCTAGCCTGTATTAAGGTATCAATAACTGACTCAGAAAAACTACGTTTTGATAAAATCAAGCGTTCAATTTCCAAGCTTCAGAGAAATTAGATTTTGATGTTTGAAGGGACCCTGGATCAGAAGGTCCTGTTTCAGAGGTAGCGACCAAGGTGGACAGGATGACATGTCCACTAGATCTGCATACCAAGTCCTGCGTGGCCATGCAGGCGTTATTAGAATCACTGATGCTCTCTCCTGTTTGATTCTGGCAATCAATCGAGGAAGCATCGGGAAGGGTGGAAACACATAAGCCATCCCGAAGGTCCAAGGTGCTGTCAAAGCATCTATCAGAACCGCTCCCGGATCCCTGGATCTGGACCCGTAACGAGGAAGCTTGGCGTTCTGTCGAGACGCCATGAGATCTATCTCTGGTTTGCCCCAACGTCGAAGTATTTGGGCAAAGACCTCCGGATGAAGTTCCCACTCCCCCGGATGAAAAGTCTGACGACTTAAGAAATCCGCCTCCCAGTTCTCCACTCCCGGGATGTGGATTGCTGACAGGTGGCAAGAGTGAGACTCTGCCCAGCGAATTATCTTTGATACTTCCATCATTGCTAGGGAGCTTCTTGTCCCTCCCTGATGGTTGATGTAAGCTACAGTCGTGATGTTGTCCGACTGAAACCTGATGAACCCCGAGTTGTTAACTGGTGCCAAGCCAGAAGGGCATTGAGAACTGCTCTCAATTCCAGAATGTTTATTGGTAGGAGACTCTCCTCCTGATTCCATTGTCCCTGAGCCTTCAGAGAATTCCAGACAGCGCCCCAACCTAGTAGGCTGGCGTCTGTTGTTACAATTGTCCAGTCGGGCCTGCTGAATGGCCTCCCCCTGGACAGATGTGGCCGAGAAAGCCACCATAGAAGAGAATTTCTGGTCTCTTGATCCAGATTCAGAGTAGGGGACAAGTCTGAGTAATCCCCATTCCACTGACTTAGCATGCACAATTGCAGCGGTCTGAGATGTAGACGTGCAAAGGGTACTATGTCCATTGCTGCTACCATTAAGCCGATCACCTCCATGCATTGAGCTACTGACGGGTGTTGAATGGAATGAAGGACACGGCATGCATTTTGAAGCTTTGTTAACCTGTCTTCTGTCAGGTAAATCTTCATTTCTACAGAATCTATAAGAGTCCCCAAGAAGGGAACTCTTGTGAGTGGAAAGAGAGAACTCTTCTTTTCGTTCACCTTCCATCCATGCGACCTTAGAAATGCCAGTACTAACTCTGTATGAGACTTGGCAGTTTGAAAGCTTGAAGCTTGTATCAGAATGTCGTCTAGGTACGGAGCTACCGCAATTCCTCGCGGTCTTAGTACCGCCAGAAGAGCACACAGAACCTTTGTGAAGATTCTCGGAGCCGTAGCCAATCCGAATGGAAGAGCTACAAACTGGTAATGCCTGTCTAGAAAGGCAAACCTTAGATACCGGTAATGATCTTTGTGAATCGGTATGTGAAGGTAAGCATCCTTTAAATCCACTGTGGTCATGTACTGACCCTTTTGGATCATGGGTAAAATTGTCCGAATAGTTTCCATTTTGAACGATGGAACTCTTAGGAATTTGTTTAGGATCTTTAAATCCAAGATTGGCCTGAAAGTTCCCTCTTTTTTGGGAACCACAAACAGATTTGAGTAAAACCCTTGTCCTTGTTCCGACCGCGGAACCGGATGGATCACTCCCATTAATAAAAGATCTTGTACGCAGCGTAGAAACGCCTATTTCTTTATTTGGTTTGTTGACAACCTTGACAGATGAAATCTCCCTCTTGGGGGAGAGAATTTGAAGTCTAGAAGGTATCCCTGAGATATGATCTCTAATGCCCAGGGATCCTGGACATCTCTTGCCCAAGCCTGGGCGAAGAGAGAAAGTCTGCCCCCCACTAGATCCGTTCCCGGATCGGGGGCCCTCGATTCATGCTGTCTTAGGGGCAGCAGCAGGTTTCCTGGCCTGCTTGCCCTTGTTCCAGGACTGGTTAGGTCTCCAGCCTTGTCTGTAGCGAGCAACAGCTCCTTCCTGTTTTGGTGCAGAGGAAGTTGATGCTGCTCCTGCTTTGAAATTACGAAAGGAACGAAAATTAGACTGTCTAGCCTTAGGTTTGGCTCTGTCTTGAGGCAGGGCATGGCCTTTACCTCCTGTAATGTCAGCGATAATTTCTTTCAACCCGGGCCCAAATAAGGTCTGCCCTTTGAAAGGTATATTAAGCAATTTAGATTTAGAAGTAACGTCAGCTGACCAGGATTTTAGCCACAGTGCTCTGCGTGCCTGAATGGCGAATCCGGAATTCTTAGCCGTAAGTTTAGTTAAATGTACTACGGCATCTGAAATAAATGAGTTAGCTAACTTAAGGGCTTTAAGCTTGTGTGTAATCTCATCTAATGGAGCTGATTCAAGTGTCTCTTCCAGAGACTCAAACCAAAATGCTGCTGCAGCCGTGACAGGCGCAATGCATGCAAGAGGTTGCAATATAAAACCTTGTTGAACAAACATTTTCTTAAGGTAACCCTCTAACTTTTTATCCATTGGATCTGAAAAGGCACAGCTATCCTCCACCGGGATAGTGGTACGCTTAGCTAAAGTAGAAACTGCTCCCTCCACCTTAGGGACCGTTTGCCATAAGTCCCGTGTGGTGGCGTCTATTGGAAACATCTTTCTAAATATCGGAGGGGGTGAGAACGGCACACCGGGTCTATCCCACTCCTTAGTAACAATTTCAGTAAGTCTCTTAGGTATAGGAAAAACGTCAGTACTCGCCGGTACCGCAAAATATTTATCCAACCTACACATTTTCTCTGGTATTGCAACTGTGTTACAATCATTCAGAGCCGCTAACACCTCCCCTAGTAATACACGGAGGTTTTCCAGCTTAAATTTAAAATTTGAAATATCTGAATCCAGTTTGTTTGGATCAGAACCGTCACCCGCAGAATGAAGCTCTCCGTCCTCATGTTCTGCAAATTGTGACGCAGTGTCTGACATGGCCCTAATATTATCAGCGCACTCTGTTCTCACCCCAGAGTGATCACGCTTACCTCTTAGTTCTGGTAATTTAGCCAAAACTTCAGTCATAACAGTAGCCATATCCTGTAATGTGATTTGTAATGGCCGCCCAGATGTACTCGGCACTACAATATCACGCACCTCCCGAGCGGGAGATGCAGGTACTGACACGTGAGGCGAGTTAGTCGGCATAACTCTCCCCTCGTTGTTTGGTGAAATATGTTCAATTTGTACAGATTGACTTTTATTTAAAGTAGCATCAATACAGTTAGTACATAAATTTCTATTGGGCTCCACTTTGGCTTTAGCACATATAGCACAGATATCTTCCTCTGAATCAGACATGTTTAACACACTAGCAAATAAACTAGCAACTTGGAAATACTTTTCAAGTAATTTACTATAATATGAAAACGTACTGTTCCTATAAGAAGCACAGAAAAAGTTATGACAGTTGAAAATTAATAAACTGAAAAGTTATAGCATCAAATCTTTGTAAAAAACACAATTTTAGCAAAGGATTGCTCCCATTAGCAAAGGATAACTAACCCTGATAGCAGAAAAAAAAAAAAAAAAACAGAAATAAACGTTTTTTTATCACAGTCAACTACAATCTCACAGCTCTGCTGTGAGTGATTACCTCCCTCAAAACAAGTTTTGAAGACCCCTGAGTTCTGTAGAGATGAACCGGATCATGCAGGGAAGACAATAAACTTCTGACTGAATTTTTTGATGCGTAGCAAAAGCACCAAAAAAGGTCCCTCCCCCTCACACATAACAGTGAGAGAGATCAGTAAACTGTCATAAATTAAATAAAACGACTGCCAAGTGGAAAAAAATAGTGCCCAAAACATTTTTTCACCCAGTACCTCTGAAAATTAAACGATTTTACATGCCAGCAAAAAACGTTTAACATTAATAAATTGAGTGTTATTAAAAAGCCTGTTGCTAGTCCCTGCAAATTAGGCTAAAGTTTTATGCATACAGTATAATTCCAGTGAAGTGCCATTCCCCAGAATACTGAAGTGTAAAATATACATACATGACAGCCTGATACCAGTTGCTGCTACTGCATTTAAGGCTGAGTTTACATTATATCGGTATGGCAGAATTTTCTCATCAATTCCATTGTCAGAAAATAATAAGCTGCTACATACCTCTTTGCAGATTAATCTGCCCGCTGTCCCCTGATCTGAAGTTTACCTCTCCTCAGATGGCCGAGAAACAGCAATATGATCTTAACTACTCCGGCTAAAATCATAGAAAAACTCAGATAGATTCTTCTTCAAATTCTACCAGAGAAGGAATAACACACTCCGGTGCTATTATAAAATAACAAACTTTTGATTGAAGGTATGAAACTAAGTATAATCACCACAGTCCTCTCACACATCCTATCTATTCGTTGGGTGCAAGAGAATGACTGGTAATGGCAGTTAGGGGAGGAGCTATATAGCAGCTCTGCTGGGTGAATCCTCTTGCACTTCCTGTTGGGGAGGAGTTAATATCCCATAAGTAATGGATGATCCGTGGACTGGATACACTTAACAAGAGAAATAGGATTTAATTTTAAACAATTTTCCAATTTACTTTTATCACCAATTTTGCTTTGTCTTGGTATTCTTAGTTGAAAGCTTAAGCTAGGAGGTTCATATGCTAATTTCTTAGACCTTGAAGACCACCTCTTTTCAGAATGCAATTTAACAGTTTTTCACCACTAGAGGGTGTTAGTTCATATGTTTCATATAGATGGCTCCCCACAACATCAGTCCCGAATACTTGAACCACCGTGTTACCTTCTACACCCCTGCCAGACAACTTCGATCGGCCGACCAAACCCTCGCTGTCATCCTCCGCATCAGGAAAACCACAGCGGGAGGCAGATTCTTCTCTCACCTGGCTGCCAAGACTTGGAACACCCTCCCGCTGCACCTTAGACAAGCTACCGCCCTAACTAAGTTCAGAAATGACCTCAAGACCTGGCTTTTCGACTGAACTGCAACCCTCAGCACCTTGAGACCCTTACGGGTGAATAGCCGCGCTTTACAAGAACCCAATAGATAGATAGATAGATAGATAAATAACACTGTGCTCATGCACGTGAAGTTATCTGGGAGCCAGCACTGATTGGCTAAACTGCAAGTCTGTCAAAAGAACTGAAATAAAGGGGCAGTTTGCAGAGGCTTAGATACAAGATAATCACAGAGGTAAAAAGTATATAAATATATCTGTGTTGGTTATGCAAAACTGGGGAATGGGTAATAAAGGGATTATCTATCTTTTAAAACAATAAAAATTCTGGTGTAGACTGTCCCTTTAAATAGAAACCTAGGGCGCGATCCGATATACGGTGTAGGTTTCAGCACAAGCGAGGGAACCCACGCCACTCGTAAAATTTCACCTTACACATCGGGATATTACATATACCCCGCCGGCAGTTCCTAAAGTACCGTAAGTTGGATAAACTAGCGATATCCAGAAATAAGCGTAACTACAAATTTCTGGAGTCGCCAGTGACTTACGGCACTTTAGAAACTGCCTGCGCCTAAGAAAACTAACTAAAATATTAAATCTCCTGTAACTGTCTAACACGTCTCCCAAAAATCAGCCCGATAAGTATACCCCTATATCCGCAATCCCCCCTCTCACTCCTAATAATAAATGTATTAACCCCTAGACCGACAACCCCCACACCGCAATAAACCTATCCTAGTAGTATTAACCCCTAAACTGCCATAGCCCGCACCGCAATAAACCTATCCTAGTAGTATTAACCCCTAAACTGCCATAGCCCACACCGCAATAAACCTATCCTAGTATTAACCCCAAAACCGCCGTAGCCCACATAGCCTATTAAATCTATTAACCCCTAATCTGCCGCCGCCAACGTCGCTGCCACTATAATAAAGTTATTAACCCCTAAACCTAAGTCTAACCCTAACACCCCCCTAACTTAATTATTATTTAAATAAATATAAATAATATTACTATTATTAACTAAAGTATTCCTATTTAAAACTAAATACTTACTTATAAAATAAACCCTAAGATAGCTACAATATAATTAATAATTACATTGTAGCTATTTTAAGATTTATTTTTAATTTTACAGGCAACTTTGTATTTATTTTAACTAGGTACAATAGCTATTAAATAGTTAATAACTATTTAATAGGTATCTAGTTAAAATAATTACAAAATTACCTGTAAAATAAATCCTAATCTAAGTTAAAAATACACCTAACACTACACTATCATTCAATTAATTAAATTAAGTAACTACAATTAGTTAAAATTAAATACAATTAACTAAAATAAACTAAAGTACAAAAAATAAAAATGACAGAAAATAAAAAAAATAACAAGAAGTTTAAACTAATTACATCTAATCTAAGCCCCCTAATAAAATAATAAAAAAAAAAATAATAAAATGCCCTACCCTATACTAAATTACAAATAGCCCTTAAAAGGGCTATTTGCAGGGCATTGCCCCAAAGTAATTAGCTCTTTTACCTGTAAAAGAAAATTACAATACCCCCCAACATTACAACCCACCACCCACACACCCCTACTCTAAAACCCACCCAATCCCCCCTTAAAAAAACCTAACACTACCCCATTGAAGATCACCCTACCTTGAGCCGTCTTCACCCAGCCGGGCACAAGTGGTCATCCGATCCAGGCAGAAGTCTTCATCCGATGGGGCAGAAGAGGACATCCAGACCTACAGAAGTCTTCATCCTATCCGGGCAGAAGAGGACATCCAGACCGGCAGAAGTCTTCACCCTATCCGGGCAGAAGAGCACAACCGGACCGGCAGAAGGCTTCATCCAAGCGGCATCTTTTATCTTCTTCCATCCGACGAGGAGCGACTACAACTTGAAGACATCCGGCACGGAGCATCCTTCCAGCACGACGGACTAACGACAAATGACGGTTCCTTTAAATGACGTCATCCAAGATGGCGTCCCTCGAATTCCGATTGGCTGATAGGATTCTATCAGCCCATCGGAATTAAGGTAGGAAAAATCTGATTGGTTGATTTAATCAGCCAATCGGATTGAAGTTCAATCCGATTGGCTGATTGGATCAGCCAATAGAATTGACCTCGCATTCTATTGGCTGATCCAATCGGATTGAACTTCAATCCGATTGGCTGATTAAATCAACCAATCAGATTTTTCCTACCTTAATTCCGATTGGCTGATAGAATCCTATCAGCCAATCGGAATTCGAGGGACGCCATCTTGGATGACGTCATTTAAAGGAACCGTCATTTGTCGTTAGTCCGTCGTGCTGGAAGGATGCTCCGACTTACTACGGGGTCCCATGTTAGCCTATGGGAGTAAAAATTGCGAGTGACGGGTGAAATATACGTGCCGCATTGTAGGATACCGCTTTTGCAGGCGACGCTGCATATCAGATCGGGCCCCAGATCTTACCTTTTAAAAATTAAAACATTACTAAAATAATAAAACACTTAAGCTTACAGAAAATAAAAAAACCTTATATTACAGAAAATAAAAAACTAACATTACATAAAATAAAAAGAATTCTATGATTACATAAAATAAAATAAAAAACTAACATTACTAAAAATAAAAAAAGGCTAAGAATACAGAAAAGTAATTATAAAAATAAATAAAAATAGTATTCCTATTCTAATACCCCCATAAAAAACACCCCAAAATAAGAAAAAGCCCTACTCTAAAACTAAACTACCAATAGCCCTTAAAAGGGTCATTTGTAGGGCATTGCCCTAAAGCGATCAGTTTATTTTTTTGGTAATTACTTTTTTTTATTTTCTGTATTCTTAGACTTTTTTTTATTTTTTTATTATTTTATTATTTTATTTTATGTAATCTTAGACTTTTTTTATTTTTTGTAATGTTAGTTTTTTTTATTTATTTTACAAATATGTTAGCTATTTTTTTTATCAAAAATGTTAGGGCTTTGCTATATATGTCATGATATATGTCACAACAAAGCTATAAAAATATGGAAATCAAAATTGGCCTTATTTAATGATAAACAAAGTATCAATCTTTTTTACTGGTTTATTTGAACTGTGTATTTATGTTGCAGAAGAAGATTTTGTGATACCTATCAATGACGTCCGTAAGTTACTGTAATGACAAAAAAAAAGTATATAAAATGAACAAATTAGTATTTTTTATAAAAGTGTATCCAGATAATTTGCAATGCAGTCCTGATTTATCCTTTATATATATAAAATATAATAATAATGATTAAATATCTTTATAAAATATGAATATTGCATAAATATTATTTTACATGTTTCCAGCTACTTGACTGCAAAGAGCTCCAATGCACTTATATATATTTGTATAGATCTGTATTTTTATATATATATATATATATGTCTATAAATACATATTTACACACATATAAACAGGTTGTCACGATTCAGCCTGTAATTGAACTTGTGACCTGGTTCTATGACTGCTACAATTGTTTCCCAGCCTGCTCCCTTACCTCTTTGCAACCAGAGGGCTTGTTTACAGGCTGAAGATTTTGGAACACTGTTACTTGCCACTTTGGCTCTCTGGCTCCACCTGCCTACCAAGCTGTAGGAAATCATCTAATCAGCAGCCTATTATATTAGATAGGTTTGCTCTCAGTTCTGGGCCTTGACATTGAGTGTTGTTCTCTGCCTCGCCTCTGTTCCAGTTTGTATGCAGATTTATTGGAGTTCCTGGTGCCTGACTACTGCTTTATTTTGAGACTACTCTTCTGAATTTTCCTTGGAGCTGTGTTTCATTTCAGGACTGATTCCCTGGCATCTGACCTTGGCTGATTCACTGATATTTCCTAAGGACTGTTACAAGTACTTTTTGCTCCCTTGTTACCTTTTACTACAGTTACCAGTCTACAGCTTATGCACACATCCTACCTGCTATTACAGAATTACTTCTCTACAGCATATCTGCATTCCCTGTCTGTTATTACAGAGTAAGCTGTCTACAGCATATCTGCATTCAGTGCTTGCTACTGCAGAATTACCTGTCTACATCATATCTGCATTCCCTGCCTGTTATTAAAGTGTAAGCTGTCTACAGCATCTCTACATATCCTGCTTGTTATTGCAGAGTTACCTGTCTATAGCATCTCTACATATTCTGCCTGCTATTTCAGAGTTTCCTGTCTACAGTATATCTACGTATCCTGCCTGCTGCTGCAGCATTTCCTATCTACAGCATAACTACGTATCCTACTCGCCATTACAGAGTTACCTGACTACAGCTTATTAACATTTTTACCTGTTTTGAGACCGTCTGAACTAAGTTACCTTGTATACTTGTCTGCACAGAGACTTTGCCTTTCATCTATATGTATGTGTGTGTGTATATATATATGTGTGTGTGTACATATTTAAACGTGTATGTGTATCCAGTATCTATCTCTATGTTAAAGCCCTTTGCAGTCCTTTTTTATATTTTTATTGCAATATTTTTTATCAGACAGTGCTTTTTTAATTGTGACTATACTTTTGAATATTTCTTTGCGGTTTTTCCCACTTTTTTTGTCTCTTGTAACTGTTAATAGAAGAGTCATCCTTTGGTTTCTGAGCTTGCAACCATATAATCTGAGATGGGAGAGGATATGTGACAGGGCTCATGTGAATGAGTATAATGTAGTATGTTTTCCCACAAATTCTGTAATATTCTTGATGGTATTAAAAATATACCATTTAGTTGTGCGTTATGGGCCAGTAATCCACACCACAGTTTGGAGGTGGTAGAAAAATGCAGGTGAGAAATCCAGTCCTGGTTTTCCCCACAATCTAATGTTCACTCACCTAAAGTTAATTAATAATAATTAGCACTTGTTAAAAAGTGTGTCCTAATGAAACCTCTGGGACAGAAAACATGCTCATGTTAAGCTGTTTTCTAATGGTTCTAAGGCTTATATATTTGTTATTCTTGTTTTGCAACTTACTGTGTAGTTGATGTGAAACAGCCACTCCTCTTCAGCTTTAAATACTTTTATACTGTTTACTATCTATCTATTGTGTACTTGTAAAGTGCAAACTAATCACCCGTGAGGGTCTCAAGGTGCTAATGGAAGTCAAAAAGTGAGGGTGGGGGGGGGCTACGGGAGGATGATTCAGTCAAAGAGCCAGGTCTTGAGGTCCTTCCTGAAGTTTGTAAGGGAGGTGGATTGTCTGAGTTGTAGAGGGAGGGTGTTCCATGTCTTAGCTGCCGTATAGGAGAAGGATCTGCCACCAGGTTTGGTTTTCCTGATGCGGGGGATGACTGTGAGGGCTTGGTCGGTAGACCGGAGTTGTCTGGAGGGGGGGTAAAAATGGACGCGGTGGTTGATGTATTCGGGACCGATGTTGTGAAGGGCCTTGAATGCTTGGGTTAGGATCTTGAAGGTGATTCTCTTGTTGACTGGGATCCAGTGCAGGTTCCTTAGTGATGTGGCATTGGCGAGGGATGTCAAGAAAGAGTCTGGCTGAAGCGTTCTGGATGTGCTGGAGTCATTTTTGGAGCTTGATGGTGGACCCGGTGTAGAGTGCATTACCGTAGTCCAGTCGACTACTGATGAGGGCATGGATGACAGATTTTTTGGTTTCGGTACGGATCAACTTGAAATTTTTTCGCAGTAGGTGGAGTATGTGGAAACAAGTCAAGGAGACAGCATTGATTTGACAATCCATGGAGAGCAATGAGTCAAGGATGACGCCTAGATTTTGTGCGTTGTATGTTGGGGTTGGAGGGTGTCTGAGGGCTGTGGGCCACCAAGAGTCATTCCATGAGGATTTTGGTCTTGTCTGTGTTGAGTTTGAGACGGTTGTCACTCATGTGACTGCTGTCAGTCCTTTGTGGATGTTTTTCTTGGTGGTGGCGGGGTCTCGGGTGAGTGAGATGGTTAACTGGGTGTCGTCGCTGTAGGAGTCGATGTTGAGGTCATTTTGTCGGATGATGTCAGCGAGAGGAGCCATGTAGATGTTGAAGAGGGTAGGGCTGAGTGAAGAGCCTTCGGGTACACCGCAGCTGATTGCAGTGGGTTTGAAAGAGAATGGCGGGAGTCTGACTTTCTGGGTTCTGCCAGTGAGGAAGGAGGTTATCCGTTCCTGGGCCTTATTGCAGATGCCGGCATCGTGTAGGCGGGTGAGGAGGGTGCTGTGGGCTACCATGTCGAATGCAGCTGAGAGGTCTAGGAGGATGAGGGCGGTGGTCTCTCCTAGGTCGCGCAGGGCTCGGATGTCGTCTGTGGCAGCGAGGAGGGAGGTTTCGGTGCTGTGATTGAAACTGGATTGGGAGCAGTCCAATATGTGGTTCGTCTCGATGTGGTCAAAAAGTTGTGCGTTGATGGCCTTCTTAATTACTTTGGCTGGAAAGGGGAGTAGAGAGATGGGGCGGTAGTTTTTTGTATCATTGGAGTCTGCTGTGGGTTTCTTCAGCAGGAATTTCAGTTCTGCATGCTTCCAGTCTTCTGGGAAAGAGCCGGTTATGATGGAGCAGTTGATGGTGTGGCAGAGTTTGCTGGCAAAGGTAATGCCCGCTTTGTTGAATATGTGGTGTGGGCATGGGTCTGAGGGTGCTCAGGAGTGGATTGATGGGTATCCAGGTAGTCCAGGGGGTGTTTGGTATGGATGAGGTGTTGGTGGGGGTAGGAGGGTCAGTGGAGAAGGGTGAGTCCTGGAGCTCGAGGCTGTCATAGATATTGATGATCTTGCAGTGGAAGTGCATAGCGAGGTTGTCGCAGAGGTCCTGGGAGGGTGGGATTTCATAGGTATCGCTGTTAAGTTTAGAGAATTCCTTGATGACTGTGAATAGCTCCTTGCTGTTGTTGGCATGGATTCTGTCTAGTTAGTGCTGTGGAGCAAGGATTTGTTTTATTTATGTTAAAAACGTATTCCTGCAAATTTACAATACATAGACAGGTCAAGACTTTTATACCAAAACCATTGTGTGGAGTACTTTTATGCTGTAAACGCTGGTACTGGGACAAAGAGAGGGGTGTTTTTTCTCTCTCTCTCTCTCTCTCTCTCTCTCTATCTATCTATCTATCTATCTATCTACATGCATAGAGGAGAGAAATATACTTGAGTATATTTTATAAAGTTAGGGATTTCAGCACTCTTTTAATTGCTCAGCAGTTCACCAGGGGGAGAAATGCATCCACCACATATAATTAAGGAGCGGCAGTCAAACAATGCTATAATACAGAGACATTTATTAATGTCAGATAGTAAATGTTGGATAATTAAGTGATGTATCACTACATAATAGAAACATAACCTATGCAAGTATTTCTGTTGTATAACAAATAATATAAGATGGGCATTTAGCCCCTAACATCAATGCACTAAACATTGCAACATAAATGGAGCCCCATATAAAGTGGGTTGTTACAAAGATAAGAGGACTTGTATGTTGCAGATTGTATAACATAGTCCAGCCATGTTGCAAACGATGTGGCAAACTATTATAGTTCAGCACTGGCAGCAGGTTACCCTCTCAAGTATGATCGCATATTTAGAGGTTGACAAGGTAAGAACGTCCTCTTATAACCTCTTATGAAGCATCAAAAAATATCCTGACGTACTGACTTCAACTGTTCAGCAAACTCATCATGCAATTTCAAGCCTCAAATGAGGAAACATAATTCGGGGTGTGTAATACCTCTTTTACCAATCTGTCCCGGTCAGCATACACAGTGCCGTGTCTTTGGCGTTTTTCCATAAAACTTCGGGAAAAACAGCTGTAGCTTTAATAACTCATTGTAGTGAGCCGCGTCCGTTCTGTTACAAGTTTCCACCAGGTTGGAGTGTCCTCAAATTACAGGGCTTTCAAAGCTTTGGCAATATCGACCAGCAGGTTGCTGAAATAAGTGTGCTCTGTCTTGCACAGATGACGTACGTTTTGCCCCACAATGCTTTGTGATTATCCGGGGCTTCGTCAGGACTGATTTTTACAGGTGCATCCACCTTCCTTATTAAGTCACGTAACAGGGGCGTGACTTTTAATTCAAATGATACTTTTACGTGCTAAAGAAGTGTTTAGTACTTTTGAATATTTGCGTATGCATCTTGATCAAACAAAATGTATAAAAAAGCATATTTTTGAGTGCCGTTCCTAAAATGGCAATTGCCTTCACCCCAAAATCGATCAGACTATCTATATTATTTTCTTTTTCTTTTTTTCTTTTATATAAACAAGTTGCATCAACTTAGTTGGAGAGCAAAACCAACTAATTTTTATTTGTTTAAAATCTGAATATTATTAAATTCTCATTAAGAAGAATCATTTTGAGCAGATTACTTACATTCCTACTATTGAAATCACATTAGCTTAGAAAGGGAGCATATTCAATTATTTCATTTAGGTCTTTCGGAGACACTGTTTGAAGGACATAGATGCATCTTGACTCCTTTCTAAGGAGACACTTATCTTCATCACCACCTCTACCGCTCAAGATTCCTCTATTCCAATAAATTTTTAAGGAGACTGGGTTTTTATCATGATGGAGAGCCTCCTTAAAATTTATAGGAATAGATAGAGGAATCTTGAGCAAATATTCAAAAGTACTAAACACTTCTTTAGCACGTAAAAGTATCATTTGTATTAAAAGTCACGCCCCTGTTATGTGACTTAATAAGGAAGGTGGATGTACCTGTAAAAATCAGCCCTGACGAGGCCCCAGATAATCGCAAAGCATTGTGGGGTGAAACGTACGTCGACTGTGCAAGACAGAGCACACCTGTTATAGCAACCTGCTGGTCAAAATTGCCAAAGCTTTAAAAGCCCTGTGATTTTAGGACACTCCAACCCGGTGGAAACTTGTAAAAGACCGGACACGGCTCACTACAAAGAGTTATTAAAGCCGCATTGTTTTTTCCCAAAGTTTTACGGAAATACGCCAAAGATACGGCACTGTGTATGCTGACCGGGCCAGATCGGTTAAAGAGGTATTACACACCCCAAATTATGTTTCCTCATTTGCTTGAAATGGCATGATGAAAGTTGAGTTTGTTGAACAGTTGAAGTCAGTACTTCAGAATATTTTTTGATGCTTCATATCACTGCATCTGTTTGTTAACCTGCATTGTATTTCCAGTATGAGGCTCTGCAGCTTAATTTGAAACAGGTTATAAGAGGGCGTTCTTACCTCGTCAACCTCTAAATATGCGATCATACTTGAGACAGTAACCTGCTACCAGTGCTGAACTATAATAGTTTGCCACATAGTTTGCAACATGGCTGGACTATGTGATACAATCTGCAACATATTAGTCCTCTTATCTTTGTAACAACCCAGTTTATATGGGGCTCCATTTATGTTGCAATGTTTAGTGCATTGATGTTAGGGGCTAAATGCCCATCTTACATTATTTGTTATACCACATCAATACTTGCATAGGTATGTTTCTATTATGTAGTGATGCATCACTTAATTATCCAACATTTACTATCTGACGTTAATAAATGTCTCTGTATTATAGCATTGTTTTGACTGCCGTTCCTTAATTATATGTGCTGGATGCATTTCTCCCCCTGGTGAACTGCTGAGCAATTAAGAGTGCTGAAATCCCTAACTTTATAAAATATACTCAAGTATATTTCTCTCCTCTATGCCCAATGGTTAGTTATATTAATATTATAGGATCTGCACCACTGTTTTAAAGTATTTAAAAGTACGCTAAACAGCTTTCTTTTCCACATTAGCGATAATTATCAAATTGTGAATTTTACTCTCTCCCTAAATTTACCTCATTGTTTAACATATGTATGTATGTATGTATGTATGTATGTATGTATGTATGTATGTATGTATGTATATATATATATATATATATATATATATATATATATATATATATATATATAAATAAATAAAGCTGTAATAATTAGATGTTGGGTCATAAAATCCTAATTGTGGTTAGGTAAATTGAAACTGTACTGAAAAAATATTTTTTTTTTTAAGAAACAATTTAATTTAGTTTTCTTGTATTTTACTGAAGACAAGGGCTTGTCATGAACATTAGATTCTGACTTGACAACTCAAGAATCCAGGTTGTTCCTAGTTATTGTCACACGGTCTAAGAGGCAAGATTATATATTACTGTGAAACATCAGTCAGAGGACTGAGCAGAGCATTGATATAAAAAAAGGAACTTTCTGTCAAATTTGAGGCTTTTGGCTTGCCCACATATTAGGACCCATGTTGCCTTTACTTTATTTTAACAGGTAGGTTATCCTCTATTCATGAGTAAGACTGATTGTTCTTCATAGAATTTTATGAGTGACTTAATTTGACAAATAATGTGGATACATATGAGGCCAATATTTTTAACTGATCAAATCTTGTTAAAATAACACAGCTCATTAGAATGTTTTATTATTTGCCATCTGTTAGGTTATTCCTCAGCTAAACATACAGGTAGGCAAAATAAGAAGCCTTTACTGTTTTCTCAAAAGAACAATTTACAAACGTTATAATAAAAACTTCCTGCTGGAAGATGCAAGTAAATTAATATGTAGTAAAGACCACAAAATGAACTAGATATTCCTTAAGAGTGACATCATGAGAAAATATCACTTGGATTACCTAATAAGGCTTTAAGAATTAGTCTGTGTAAAACAGAAATTAATTTACAAAAAAATTCAGAAAAATCACCAGTTATGGGATAAACAAAAACCCTGCAAGCAGAAATTAAATATATGTACAATCTACTCTTTATTACAATACTTAGCTAACAAATTAATGGAACCAGAGAGCACATACAAATGCAAACAAAACAGCTGTTCAATTATAGAAAAACAAAAATATATCAGTCCCTTTAGGCTTTTAGACTTTGATTGAAAATGTTTCTCATCATAAGAAGCATACGGGCATACTCTCTCAGCAATAATGATAACAGGCTGTGTCAAGCATACTTCATATATGATCTTAGTCTAGATATCTAAAAAAAATAGATGGATAAAACTCTTTGCTTGATTTTCCTTTATACTAGTGGGATGGTCTGTTTCTAATTGCTAGACATAACGTATTCAAAACAAAGATTAACTTGAGAATAATGGAGATATAGTGCTGGAATACGAGTGGTGTGTTAACAGTTACACGCAGGCGATAAGGGGTTTATCACGGGTGTTTGCACACATCAGGTTTTCCGCTTGTATAACAAGTTGAAAGTAAACGCGATCGCTTGAGTGCAATTGAAGTTAAGGCATTGTTTTGTGAAACAAAAAAGTCTCACAAAAACACATAAAAAATACACATAAAAGTACACTTACATTCATAATACCATACTGGAAAGGGAGAAATTGCCAATGCATATAAGTCTCGTGATATGTGTAACTCAGTACCCCAAGGGTTGATTGCGTTTAATGTATCCAGTGTCAGGAGATTGGCATTATATGTATCCAACACAGTTAAATTAATGTAAAGACCCCTCCTGTATAAATAGTCCTGGCATCCACCTAAGCGGAATAGGGGACAAACTAAACCTTCTGCCGGTTCAATACGTCCATATTGAAGTCCCAGTAAGAAAGACCAAACTACAGCCGTTTTATGATCCAGGCGCAATATGTGAACCACAACTCCAGTGTGGAATTATTTCACCAAAATGGCTGTTTCTCTAAACAGGACTCCTATACTTCTGGGTATGGAGTGTAACGTATACAAGGGGTGTGTGTGTGATCACATGCTGTGCTCCAGCCAATCATCATCTTCCAAACGACTTGCCCATGCAAACAGTGGATAGAAGCAGTGAGCATGGGGATATACTAACCGAGGTGAGGATACAAGAGGATTCAAGTTGAAAGAGGACTCCTTGTAGTCCAGACGAAAACGTAGCTAAAAAAGAGGAAAACTTTAATTCAAAAGTTAAAATCCAAATTCTTTATTAGATAAGGGTAAAATCCATCAACACCAGCACAGGAACAGTGGGGAACCGGACAGTCTTGCTAGTTTCGGCTAGGGACTGTATCCTCCTTAGTTTAGGCAATCTACCTTTTTCACAGCATATAAGTAATAACCAGCACCATTTACCTTTAAACTGTCTAAGTGCGGTATATGATCTGAATTAATGTTTCTTTTCAAATATATATATATATATATATATATATATATATATATATATATATATATATAGTATCTCACAAAAGTGAGATACTATTCTATTCTATCTTTTCATGTGACAACACTGAAGAAATTACACTTTGCTACAATGTAAAGTAGTGAGTGTACAGGCTTTATAACAGTGCAAATGTGTTGTCCCCTCAAAATAACGCAACACACAGCGATTAATGTCTAAACCATTGGCAACAAAAGTGAGTACACCCCTAGGTGGAAATGTCCAAATTGGGCCCAATTAGCCATTTTCCCTCCCCGGTCTCATGTGACTTGTTAGTGTTACAAGGTCTCAGGTGTGAATGGGGAGCAGGTGTGTTAAATTTGGTGTTATCGCTCTCATACTGGTCACTGGAAGTTCAACATGGCACCTCATGGCAAAGAACTCTCTGAGGATCTGAAAAAAAGAATTGTTGCTATACATAAAGATGGCCTAGGCTCTAAGAAGATTGCCAAGACCCTGAAACTGAGCTGCAGCACGGTGGGCAAGACAATAGAGTGGTTTCACAGGACAGGTTCCACTCAGAACAGGCCTCGCCATGGTCGATCAAAGAAGTTTAGGGCACACCCTCAGTGTCATATCCAGAGGTTGTCTTTGGGAAATAGACATATGAGTGCTGCCAGTATTGCTGCAGAGGTTGAAGGGGTGGGGGGTCAGCCTGTCAGTGCTCAAACCATACGCCGCACATTGCATCAAATTGGTCTGCATGGCTGTCGTCCCAGAAGGAAGCCTCTTCTAAAAGATGATGCACAAGAAAGCCAGCAAACAGTTTGCTGAAGACAAGCAGACTAAGGACATGGATTACTGGAATCATGTCCTGTGGTCCGATAAGACCAAGATAAACTTATTTAATTCAGATGGTGTCAAGCGTGTGTGGCGGCAACCAGGTGAGGAGTACAAAGACAAATGTGTCTTGCCTACAGTCAAGCATAGTGGTGGGAGTGTCATGGTCTGGGCCTGCATGAGTGCTGCCGGCACTGGAGAGCTACAGTTCATTGAGGGAAACATGAATGCCAACATGTACTGTGACATACTGAAGCAGAGCATGATTCCCTCCCTTTGGAGACTGGGCCGCAGGGCAGTATTCCAACATGATAACGACCCCAAACACACCTCCAAAATGACCACTGCCTTGCTAAAGAAGCTGAGGGTAAAGGTGATGGACTGGCCAAGCATGTCTCCAGACCTTAACCCTATTGAGCATCTGTGGGGCATCCTCTAATGGAAGGTGGGGGAGCGCAAGGTCTCTAACTTCCACCAGCTCTGTGATGTGATGTGATCGTCATCGAGGAGTGGAAGAGGACTCCAGTGGCAACCTATGAAGCTCTGGTGAACTCCATGCCCAAGAGAGTTAAGGCAGTGCTGGAAAATAATGGTGGCCACACAAAATATTGACACTTTGGGCCCAATTTAGACATTTCCACTTAGGGGTGTACTCACTTTTGTTGCCAACAGTTTAGACAATAATGGCTGTGTGTTGAGTTTTTTTTGAAGGGACAACAAATTTGCTCTGTTATATAGACTGTACACTCACTACTTTACATTGTAGCAAAGTGGGAGTGTACTCTTTCCCTGATAGTTAACCAATTGCTGTGAAGGGTTGTATTTTTAAACTGTTACCTATCAGTAGCAGCAGGTCTATGGTTACGGCAGAAGCCGAAACTAGTAAGACTTGCCTGTTCCCGACTGTTCCTATGCTGGTGTTGATGGATTTAACCCTTATGTAATAAAGAATTTGGATTTTAACTTGGATTTTAACTTGTGGATTCAAGTTTTCCTCTTTTTTTGCTAGATTCACCATCTAGTAAAAAATATTTAAAAAAATAATTGCACAAAAAAGTTATAAAGGCTCAAAGATATGAGGTCAAGGACCACGTGCGATATCACGGTCTGTGCTAGCAGGTCGTTTCTTATGTTTTGAACAGTACTCTGTAAAGTAACCCCAGTGGCGGTAAACACACCTTAAAGGGACACTGAACCCAAATTTTTTCTTTCGTGATTCAGATAGAGCATGAAATTTTGAGCAACTTTCTAATTTACTCCTATTATCACATTTTCTTCATTCTCTTGGTATCTTTATTTGAAATGCAAGAATGTAAGTTTAGATGCCGGCCCATTTTTGGTGAACAACCTGGGTTGACCTTGCTGATTGGTAGATAAATTAATCCATCAATAAAAAAGTGCTGTCCAGAGGTCTGAACGAAAAAAAAAAAGCTTAGATGCCTCCTTTTTCAAATAAAGATAGCAAGAGAATGAAGAAAAATTGATAATAGGAATACATTTGAAAGTTGCTTAAAATTGCATGGTCAATCTGAATCACAAAAGAAAAAAAATTGGGTTCAGTGTCCCTTTAATAAAGCTGTTATTTCTGGCAAAATCAATTCATATCCACTTTTTTGCTCCCAAGGAGGGACATTCATTTGAGCTGTTATACTCTGAGCTTGGTTTTAATCTCAGTAATATGTAAGTATGGTTTCAATTTTGTAGTAATACTTAATTGCAAAGACAGGACTTCCCTATTATATTGTTTACTTTCTTGGAGGTTGAGAGTCTTCAAGCAACATCTTATCCTATGTGGGATTAAACACTTTGGGACTTTCTATTATAGTATATATCCTTTGATAGTGGACAATATCCCACTTGTTTGTTCATAGATATATGTTACCAAAAATCATATATATTGATATATTTATTAAAGAATATGTAAACATTGGAATGTGAAAATAGTCATAATACATGTGGGGGTTTAGCACACTTTAATAAATGCGATCAGGTTAGCATGCGATTATGGGTACTAGCTTTTTTTCCCCATTTTTTACGCTCTTTGAAGTCAATGGGGAATATGTTAACGCAGTTGCGATAATCTAAATTCCACTTTTTTCACCCGTTCGTTCTTGCTCTCACGCTAACCTTTTAGTTTCAACTCATAATACGACCACAACCCGACGTGCAAAAAGCCTGTCTAGAAAAGTTAAAGCTCAAGCAGGAGTGCTAATTTGTGTTCCACTTTTAATCTGCCCTAAATGTTTAAAAAAATATTGAGCAAACATGCCTAAAATACCCATAAATGGCATTCAGATTGTTTAACACTTGTCAGAAACAACTGCAAAACACAGACATGGGGGCCTATTTATTATGGTGCAAGCAGGCATGATCCGATATAGCGGAGCATGTCCGCTGTACATCGATAAATGCCGACATTTATCATTGCCCCAGCAGTTCTTGTGAACAGCTGGTGCAATCCCGCCCCCTGCAGATTTGCGGTCAATCGGCCGCTAGCAGGGGGTGTCAATCAACCAGATCGTATTCGATCAGGTTGATTTCTGTCTGCCGCCTCAGAGCAGGCAGACAGGTTATGGAGCAGCGTTCTTTAGACCGCTGCTTTATAACTTCTGTTTCCGGCGAGCCTTCAGGAGCTTGATATATATGGAGCTTGATAAATATGCCCCATGGTCTCTATTAACCCATTTTGGTTTTCTCTGATCGACAGCCATTGGTTGCTAAGGTTGCCTTTGTTAGGGAAACAGAGACACAATCTCATGGGAGTTATCAATCTGGGCTGTGTTTGACTTTGTTAGATTGTAATCCCCTTGATAGAAAAAAAAAAGCCTGATCTTGTTTTTCTGAAATCAAAAGAAGAAATCAGATTGTAATCGACTCCAGTGTGAGCAAATGGAAGTGTGAAGGTTGGATGCAGCTATTTTGTGCATCATTAAAGCAAGGACATTTTTGCAATTTATCCCCAGAAATAACATCCTCTATTTTACTACACAAGCACCTCCATTTTAAAGGGACATTAAAGTCAAAGTTCAACTTTTATGATTCAAATACAGTATGCAATTTGAAACAAATTTCCAATTTACTTTTATTATCAAATGTGCGTTATTCTTTTGATATCCTTTGTTGAAAAGCATACTTAGGTAGACACAGGAGCAGCAATGTACTACTGAAAGCTAGCTGGTGATTGGTGGCTGTACATTGTTATTTGCTCACCCAATGTGTTCAGCCAGCTCTCACTAATGCATTGTTGCTCTTTAGCCTATGTAGGTTTGCTCTTGAACAAGAATCTTCTTCAGCCACAAGAATATATGCGCAGTAGATGGAAATAATTGATGAACTGCTGAATAAATGAAAAAAAAAAGCTTTAATCTCAACCTTTAATACAGCTGCATTTTAACTAGACAACAGTTAAATTGATGTCATAGGTTGTTAAAATAAAATCTAAATAGCAATTAGCTGCAGTAGGAAACAATAATTACCCGACGCAAAAATTCACTGCAACCTCATATATAATATACCAGGTAGTGAAAGAAAATTACAAAAACAATCTAAAACAATAAAGATAAATTCAATATATTTATATCCAGAGATCATGCATTCCAACTACTTCTTAAAGCTGGCAGACAGGCAAATTGAAATAAATTAGCTTTCAGTTCTTTCAAGATAATTTATTTTGTAATTTAACATTGATTCTTTTACTTTCATTTTGTATTGTCTGGCCGTTAATAAATAAGCAACACAGTATTTCTGTACCATATAAAAAGTTGCACAGTTTATTTATAAATAAATAATAATTATAATAATAATAATAATAAAGCGCCAACAGATTCCGTAGCGATGCCCATGGGTACAAGGATAAAAGTACAACGGAGAAACAATAGAATAACAGACAAAATTTTACAGACAAATACAGGGGGAAATGAGGGCCCTATTCCTGTGGGAACTTACAATCTAGATGGGTAGGAGGATGGGAAACAGGAGGTGGGGACTGCAAAGGTGAGAATATTCGTGAGGAGATAGATGAGGGCAACTGTTAGGTAAGTGAAGTTAATTTGTTAATGATTTGGGTGAAAAGCTTCCCTGAACAAAAAGGTCTTTAGGGAATGTTTAGAGAGGTTAGGGGAAAGTCTGACAGCTCGAGGAAATGCGTTCCAGAGGGTTGGTGCCGCATGAGAGAAGTCCTGTAGTCTAGAATGAGAGGAGGTGATGGTAGAAGACATGAGGAGCAGGTCATTGTTGGATCTTAGGGGGTGGACTAGAGTATATTTGTTGATGAGTGAGGAATGGTAGAGTAGGGTAGGCCACCATTGGTGAGGGCTTTGTAGGTCTGGGTGAGAATTTTGAATTTAATTCTGCTGTGAATGGGGAGCCAATGAACGGACTCACAGAGAGGTGCAGCAGAAACAGAACGTCAAGAGAGGTGGATTAGCCTGGAAGATGCATTTAGAATGGATTGAAGGGGAGAGAGGTGAGAGAGAGGGAGTCCCGATAGTAAGTTATTACAGTAGTCAAGTCGGGAAATTACCAGGGAGTGGATTAGCTGTTTAGTAGTTTCAGCACTCTGATACATTTTGGAGATATTCCGTAGGTGGTTGCGGCAGCATGATGAGAGCAATTGGATGTGGGAATGAAGGACAGATTTGAGTCAAGTGTGACTTTGAGGCAGCAGACCTGGGGTGATGGTGAGATAAAAATTAGAAACTTAAGTAGAGTTAAAGGGGGGATTAAAAGTAGTTCGGTCTTGGACATGTTTATTTTTAGGTGGTGAGAGGCCATCCAGGAGGAAATGCCAGATAAGCAGTAGCTGATGTGAGAATTGACAGAAGGAGAGAGTGCAGGGGTGGAAAGAAGTGTAAATAGAGAAGACTAGAAGACCCAGGACAGAGCCTTGAGGTACTCTAACAAACAGAGGCAATGGAGAGGAGGAGTCACCAGCAAAAAAGACGGAGACGGATCTGTTAGAGAGATAAAAGTGAATCCAGGAGAAGGCAGTGTCACAGAGCCCAAGAGAGCTGAGAGTCCGTAGTAGAAGGGGATGGTCAAGTAAGATGAGTATGGAGTAGTAGCCTTTGTTTTTAGCAGAAAGGAGATCATTAGTAACCTTGGTGAGGGCAGTCTCAGTTAAGTGTTGGGGACGGAAACCAGTTTTCATGGGGTCGAGCAATGAGTTGGAGGACAGGAAGTAGGTGTATTTGTAGAAAGTAAGGAAGCCAGGCAGCAAAGTTGTCAAGGAATTAGGAGGTTGGCCCAGGGGGGCGATAGATAACTGCCACTCTGAGAGAGAGGGGGGGAGAACAGGCGAATGCAGTGGACTTCAAAAGAAGAAAAGGAGAGAGATGGAAATAGAGATAGGTACTGATATGAGCAGGAGGGGGGGTAAGATGCCAACACTGCCACCGTGTCTCTCACCAGGCCTAGGTGTATGGCTAAAGTGAAGACCACCATGTGTGAGAACAGAAATGGAAGCAGTGTCAGAGGAAGATAGCCAGGTTTCAGTAATTGCTAAAAGGATGAAAGCATTGGAAACAAACAGATTGTGAACAGTTGTAAGTTTGTTACAGCAGAAGCAAGCATTCCAGAGGGCACAAGAAAAGAGAGGGGATAAGCGCTGTGTGTTAATAGAGATGAGATTGTTGGTATTGCATGACCTGGAGATTTTGCAGTGTGGTGATTGCTGCAGGGCCAGGGATAGGAGAGACGTCACCAGCAGCAAGCAGTAGTAGCAGTGAGAGTGACAGAAAGTGAGAGTGAGATTTGAAGGAGCGCATATGACTAGACACAGGAGAGTTAGAGGGGGAAGTGTATCTAAGGAGACAGAGTAGTTCATGAGAGGACAGCATAGGGGATGAGAGAAGGGAGGGTGAGATATGGATAGTGTGGGATTGTTATTATAGGGACATGCAGTGAGTTGTAGGAGAAGGGCAGACAGAGCAGAAAATATGTAGCAAGCATTGTGTAGATGTATAGCTATTAAGTTTAGCTGTTACTGGGACTGCAGTTTCCACCTCCAGTGAGTAACTCTGCCACTTCTAACAGAGCCACTTAGAATCAGAGAGCTACGGCTCAACTGAGCCTGTGCGCTGCTGTATGTAGAAGTGAGAGTAATGACATGATTCTATGCAGCTGTTACAAGCTGTCTAGCTAGCCAGGAGTTACACACTTGCAAATTAGAAGTAGGGGGGGGAGGATGCATAAGTTATACAGAGATGATTACAGGTAGACAAAATGGAGACATAGGAAATGGTTACCAGAGATTTCTATCAGGAATTAAAGGGATGTTCTAAAAGCAGCCAGGAGACATAAGCAGGGAGACATACCAGAAATGTC
Source organism: Bombina bombina (assembly GCF_027579735.1). NCBI lineage: Eukaryota > Metazoa > Chordata > Amphibia > Anura > Bombinatoridae > Bombina > Bombina bombina. The sequence goes on from NC_069501.1 coordinate 164,183,021, forward strand.
TTTTAGGGTTTAAAGGGACATTTTAAAAGCAGCCAGGAGACACAAGCAGGGATACATACCAGAGATTTCTGTCAGGAATTAAAGGGACATTTTAAAAGCAGCCAGGAGACACAAGCAGGGAGACATACCTGTAGAGAGATGAAATGAAGTAGGATTAGAAACAGTGTGGATGTAGACCCAGTGAGTAACTCTGCCACTTCTAACAGAACCACTTAGAATCAGAGAGCCGCGGCTCAACTGAGTCTGTGGGCTGCTGTATGTAGCAGTGAAAGTAATGAACATGAAACAGCTGGGAACAGCAACAATAGCAGTTTACTACTAACCATGCTATTATTTTCCTCCTGTTCCATTCTTTTATTTTACCCCTTTACAGGTGCTGATTGTTCAAACTCTACACCTTTATACTGGGCACCCCCATCTTGGAGTTATGTCAATGATTGAGTGGTGTTCAGGTTGGAGCTCAGCTTTATTGAAAACACAAACAAGCAAACTAAGAACAGTCAAATACCAAACAGAAGCAAGGTTTAATGCCACAGGATACTCATGAACTTGGGATCACAATTCCACTGGATAATCAGGAACTTGGGATAACAATGCCACAGGATACTCAAGTACTCGGGATACCAATGACAAAGAATATGCAGGCACTTGGGATAAAAATGCTACAGGATACCCAGGACATTGGAATAGCAGATCACAGTACTTACTGGCTTGGTTAACAGGTTGCAGGTTACAGAGTCTTGAATAGCAGATCACAGTACTGACTGGATTAGTTAACAGGTAACAGGAGACATAGCCTTGGAATAGCAAATCACAGTACTAACTGGCTTGGTTAAAAAGTTGTACTATACACAAATTTAGAATAGCAGATCACATTACTGACTGACTTAGTTAACAGGTTGCAGGACTCACAGGTTTGTATTGCATCATACAAGACTCACAGGTTCGGATAGGGCTCCTAGGACAGTCAAACTGGAAACAAAGAGATTCTTAATGCCAGAGCACCTGAATGGGGGAAGGGTCAGACAAATTATATGAGAGCAGCAAAACAGTGCAAGCAACCAGGAATCATATAAGGATGAACCCTCTAGTGGTCAAGGAGTAAGTTGCAGCAAAGTATTTAAAGAGAAGTAGTAGACATAACAGTTTAGTTATTCTTGCACTCTGTGACAGAAGTGGTAGAAATTCAAAGATCTGATGCATTGCCAGCTTTATGATAGCAGTATTGTGTACAATTTGCATTCTTTCTATTCCTCCTTTCACCCTTTTACTATGCTGATCTTTTTTTCTAATATGTTTTCTGTATCTTTGTGATGTTTTGTTTCATTTAGCAGAAAAGCTATTTCATATACAAAATACACATAAAGAAACACTTTTAAAAATTTGCATAAAAATATATAAGGGCTCAAAGATATGAGATCTCAGGTGTCACAAAAAAATGACTGCAAAGGACTTTAACCTAGAAATACATACATATATGTCAAAAGATGTATTCATTCATATATATATATATATATATATATATATATACAGGGAGTGCAGAATTATTAGGCAAATGAGTATTTTGTCCACATCATCCTCTTTATGCATGTTGTCTTACTCCAAGCTGTATAGGCTCGAAAGCCTACTACCAATTAAGCATATTAGGTGATGTGCATCTCTGTAATGAGAAGGGGTGTGGTCTAATGACATCAACACCCTATATCAGGTGTGCATAATTATTAGGCAACTTCCTTTCCTTTGGCAAAATGGGTCAAAAGAAGGACTTGACAGGCTCAGAAAAGTCAAAAATAGTGAGATATCTTGCAGAGGGATGCAGCACTCTTAAAATTGCAAAGCTTCTGAAGCGTGATCATCGAACAATCAAGCGTTTCATTCAAAATAGTCAACAGGGTCGCAAGAAGCGTGTGGAAAAACCAAGGCGCAAAATAACTGCCCATGAACTGAGAAAAGTCAAGCGTGCAGCTGCCAAGATGCCACTTGCCACCAGTTTGGCCATATTTCAGAGCTGCAACATCACTGGAGTGCCCAAAAGCACAAGGTGTGCAATACTCAGAGACATGGCCAAGGTAAGAAAGGCTGAAAGACGACCACCACTGAACAAGACACACAAGCTGAAACGTCAAGACTGGGCCAAGAAATATCTCAAGACTGATTTTTCTAAGGTTTTATGGACTGATGAAATGAGAGTGAGTCTTGATGGGCCAAATGGATGGGCCCGTGGCTGGATTGGTAAAGGGCAGAGAGTTCCAGTCCGACTCAGACGCCAGCAAGGTGGAGGTGGAGTACTGGTTTGGGCTGGTATCATCAAAGATGAGCTTGTGGGGCCTTTTCGGGTTGAGGATGGAGTCAAGCTCAACTCCCAGTCCTACTGCCAGTTTCTGGAAGACACCTTCTTCAAGCAGTGGTACAGGAAGAAGTCTGCATCCTTCAAGAAAAACATGATTTTCATGCAGGACAATGCTCCATCACACGCGTCCAAGTACTCCACAGCGTGGCTGGCAAGAAAGGGTATAAAAGAAGAAAATCTAATGACATGGCCTCCTTGTTCACCTGATCTGAACCCCATTGAGAACCTGTGGTCCATCATCAAATGTGAGATTTACAAGGAGGGAAAACAGTACACCTCTCTGAACAGTGTCTGGGAGGCTGTGGTTGCTGCTGCACGCAATGTTGATGGTGAACAGATCAAAACACTGACAGAATCCATGGATGGCAGGCTTTTGAGTGTCCTTGCAAAGAAAGGTGGCTATATTGGTCACTGATTTGTTTTTGTTTTGTTTTTGAATGTCAGAAATGTATATTTGTGAATGTTGAGATGTTATATTGGTTTCACTGGTAAAAATAAATAATTGAAATGGGTATATATTTGTTTTTTGTTAAGTTGCCTAATAATTATGCACAGTAATAGTCACCTGCACACACAGATATCCCCCTAAAATAGCTAAAACTAAAAACAAACTAAAAACTACTTCCAAAAATATTCAGCTTTGATATTAATGAGTTTTTTGGGTTCATTGAGAACATGGTTGTTGTTCAATAATAAAATTAATCCTCAAAAATACAACTTGCCTAATAATTCTGCACTCCCTGTATATATATATATATATATATATATATACATACTGAATATACATATATACATACATAAATACATATATACATTTGTACACACACACATATATATATATATATATATATATATATATATGTGTGTGTGTACATATGTATAAGCACATATGTGTGCATATATAAACACATATATAAATGCATTGGAGCCCTTTACAGTAAAGTATCTGAAAATATGAACAATCATATTTATGCAATATTCATATTTAATAAAGTGTTTAAATATGTATTTAATGTAAATATTTCACATTCCAATGTTCTTTAACCCCTTAATGACAACTGACGTACCAGGTACGTCATGCAAAAACTAACTGTTAATGACAATAGACGTACCTGGTACGTCAGTTGTCTAACAGAGTGCTGGAAGTGATCACAATCGCTTCCAGCAGCTCTGAGGGTATTGCAGTGATGCCTCGATATGGAGGCATCCTGCAATACCCCTTTACAAGCCTCCGATGCAGAGAAAGCCACTCTGTGGCCCTCTCTGCAACGGTAGCGATGGTGCCGATGGTGCCGTTGTCCGGGTGGGAGGAGGGAGCGTGCACGCGCGTGCACGATGCGCGTGTGTGTGCACGATGCGCACGCACGTGCATGGGCGCGCGTGTGCACGGGGGCGCGTGCACATGGGCGCGCGTGCATGTGCGCGCATTAGCCACACTGACACCAATGAAGGAAGGAAGGGTAAAAAAAAGTTATTATTTTTTTTTTTTTACATATAAAAGGATCTGGGAGGGGGAAGGGGTGGGGGTATTGTGGGGGGGCTGCTACACTACAGAAATAATAATAAAAAAAAAAAAAAGTTATAAATAAAATTAAAATAATTTGGTTTGTGGGGCCAAACTGGGTACTGGCAGACAGCTGCCAGTACCCAAGATGGCGGTAATTAGGTAGAGGAGAGGGTTAGAGATCTGAAGGGGGGGATCAGGGAGGTTGGTGCTAAGGCAGGGGTCCATCACAACTAAAATATTTTATTATTTTTATTTAAAAAAAAAAAACTCTTTTATTTAGTACTGGCAGACTTTCTGCCAGTACTTAAGATGGCGGGAACAATTGTGGGGTGGGGGAGGGAAGAGAGCTGTTTGGGAGGGATCAGGGGATAAGTCTGCTATTTCTGAACAAAGGGGATCCCAGAGAAGCTTTTACAACAATTTCTGCCATAATAGCACAAGCTGTTTGTAAATAATTTCAGTGAGAAACCTAAAATTGTGAAAAATGTAAAGTTTTTTTTTTTATTTGCTCGCATTTGGCGGTGAAATGGTGGCATAAAATATACCAAAATGGGCCTAGATCAATACTTTGGGTTGTCTACTACATTACACTAAAGCTAAAATTAACCCTACAAGCTCCCTAATTAACCCCTTCACTCCTGGGCATAAAACACGTGTGGTGCGCAGTGGCATTTAGTGGCCTTCTAATTACCAAAAAGCAACTACAAAGCCATATAAGTCTGTTTTTTCTGAAAAAGGGGATCCCAGAGAAGCATTTACAACCATTTGTGCCATAATTGCAGAAGCTGTTTGTAAATAATTTCAGTGGGAAACCTAAAGTTTGTGATAAAATTTGTGAAAAAGTGAACTTTTTTTTTTTTATCGCATTTGGCGGTGAAATGGTGGCATGAAATATACCAAAATGGGCCTAGATCAATACTTTGGGATGTCTTCTAAAACAAAATATATACATGTCAAGGGATATTCAGGTATTCCTGACAGATATCAGGGTTCCAAAGTAACTAGCGCTAATTTTGAAAAAAAGTGGTTTGGAAATAGCAAAGTGCTACTTGTATTTATTGCCCTATAACTTGCAAAAAAAGCAAAGAACATGTAAACATTGGGTATTTCTAAACTCAGGACAAAATTTATAAACTATTTAGCATGGGTGTTTTTTGGTGGTTGTAGATGTGTAACAGATTTTGGGGGTCAAAGTTAGAAAAAGTGTGTTTTTTTCCATTTTTTTCCTCATATTTTATCATTTTTTTTAGTAAATTATAAGATATGATGAAAATAATGGTATCTTTAGAAAGTCCATTTAATGATGAGAAAAACGGTATATAATATGTGTGAGTACAGTAAACGAGTAAGAGGAAAATTACAGCTAAACGCAAACACTGCAGAAATGTAAAAATAGCCATTGTCATTAAGGGCAAGAAAATTGAAAAATTGTCCGGTCATTAAGGGGTTAAATAAGGGAATTTGTTCTAAGTATTTTTAAATAGCTATTCCTATATATATAGGTTTGCGTGACTTGGGTGTTAGAGTTCTTCCACTTTTCACACTCTATTGAGGTCTATGGGAGAATACATTGACGCGGTGGCAATATTTGGAGTTCAGCTTTTTGCGCGATCGGGAGCGATAAATTGCGCTCCAGTCATAATCTAGCCCCAAATCTGATGGTTAATTTGGCACATAGTGGGTTAAATATTTCTAGATCTAAATTATGCACGCTATAGGTTATCAAAATTTGTAAGATTAATTTTATATTAGAAGAGCTATATAATACCAAAAAAACATTATGTTTGTTTCTTCAGCCTCTCCAACATCTTCACATTGTATCCGTACTGGCCATGCTGGTTATTATATTGATCTTGACAATCCCATATTGATCATTGTTATAACCATTCTCGTTATCATTCATTTACACCTTTTGATACATTTTTCTTGTGGTTTTCCCCTTGTCACCATTAAATAATATTGTATTTTAGGTCATAAATCTATTTATGTCCATTCTTCGAAGAACCTACTGATGACTTAAATGGAAAGAATAATGGATCAGCACATGTGCCTGGATAAGTGCAAAGGTAAGTGGGTATATTAAATAAGTGTTCTTCTTTTTATTGGTAGCTGTGTGACTGCGCCTTTGAAGACTTGATTAAGGATAATGATTATAAAAGTGACAAAGATAAGGGCATTACAGCTATTCTGCTGCAATACATTCTAGGCAAACAACCTAGATATATATACCTATATCAACTGAAAAAATGATCAAAAAATATTGAGCAAAACCTTTAGCTAAAACCAGAGATTCAGTTCAAACATAAGAGCTAGTAAACTATCAATACCTAATAATGCAACATGCATTTTCTGATAGTTTTAAAGTACCATACAACAGCCTTGGGCTAAATTGTTTTATATATTAAAACACTTTGGACCAGATTACAAGTGGAGAACAAATGTTTGTGCGCGAGACATATTGGATTTTCAAAAATAAAATGAGAGAGTAAGGAGCGCCAGAAGGCTTAAAGGGACAGTATACTATAAAATAGTTTTTCCCTTAATGTGTTTCCAATTACTTTTTTTACAAACTGCAGAGTATAAAATTTATGAGATTTGCTTTTTAAGGCTTATTTATGTATACAAATTAGCTGATTTTGCGTTTTGAAGACACAACCTAATAAAATGGGTTGAGCTTGTAGGTATAATCAGATCTCATTACTTTATCATATTGTGTACATATACCTGCTTCTTTGTCTTAAATCTGTCCATAAACCAATCACTAAAACTTGGAGAGAACAATGGAAAATTAACATTGTATTACCTTATCTCTTCTATAACCCACTGGGAGTGTAATTTCTTTTACTGGAGGCCAAAAACTTTTCAGGATAGGTGGGGATACCACAGGCTAAATAAACTAATTCAAATGCCAATATAAGGGTAATGGAAATACTTGAAAACAATTTAATAAACTCCAGCAGATAAAGTGGATCATTGGGAACAAATTAAAAGGGAGAACATTTTTGAGTAAACTGTCCCTATAAGTGTGCGAATTAAACAGATTTATTACAACAGTAAAATACAAATTAAAATGGGTAGATAAAACTCCAATATAGGCTGAGTAGATAGAGTTCTTAAAAAATTATTGCACAGTTATAGTCAATATTAAAAACAGAAATAAAAACACAATAAAAATGGAGGCGGGGCTTGGGCGTACAGAGTAATGGCTGCATGTTAATGTAGCTCCTAGGCCTTGAGCCCCCGGACCGGCACCCATGAGCAAGCTAACGGGCTTTACAACATAAAAAGTGGAATAGAGGAGCTCATAAATAGGAGAGGTCACATAGTCGTGAGTTATTGGGGCCCCGAGATCTCATGAAAATACAGCGCATCGGGGAAGGCAAGAGCGGAACTGTGTACCGGAGCTGAAATATCAATCCGGCCGTGAGACGGAAAGCAGTGCGTGAGACATTGAGGAGCGTTGCTGCATACTCACTCACCTCGACAATCAATTGCCTTGGCTACATCACAGGAACCAACAGGGGATACCGCCAAAGACCAACCGGACATCACGGAGCCTGCAACAGGAGAAAGGTATCACTCCCAATATAGCGGCGGCTGGCATATAAGTGCACAAACAGTCACAGGGTAGGCCCCATCAGTAAATATACTTCGGGCAGCTACAGCGGGTCCAAAAATAGGCTCACAAAAAGAAAAACACCCAAAGCACTTTAAGGATAAGAAGAAAGGGTGATTGAAGGGTGTTCAAACATATAATTAATAAACACAAATACATAAAGATTCTTGGGGGCTAGAGGCAGCATCCATTGCCCCACGTGGTCACGATATTACACACATATTGAACACCTGAACAGGGAGCTATATTTGGAGAAATAGTGGGTTAGGTGAGAAAAGACTTATCATAAACAGAACTTAAGCAACAACTACTACGTACCCACAACAGATCAATCCAGGTTATTGTGAAGTGGAAAAGAGAGAGACAAAAGATCTTTTAAAAGGGCATAAGCATTAGCAAGCTGACATATAAAGAATAATCAGAAAATAAAGTTTTAGATCAGCTTTGATAGTCTCAAGTGGTTATGCCAGCAAAAAAAACAGCAGAAATCTGACACACCAGCCAAAGTTAAAATGATAAACCAATATCTCAAACCAATGGAGGCAACATCACATAAAAACCCTGACCCATTATTATAATGCCTGAGAATGTAGCAGATACAGAAACACAAGTACAAGATGCAGATAATTATACCACCGAAATAACAAAAGCAGATTTACTGCTCTTAGCGAAAATAGATGATATAAAGACTGTCATGTCAGATATGCGAGACATGTTTAATGAAATAAAGAAGGACATTAAAAAAGTAGACCGCAGGGTAACAACTATGGAAGAAAGTCATAACATCGTTACCCAAGACATACAACACGTATCGCAGCTAACTTACAATCAAGATGAAATCATTCATAACTTAATGGAAAAAGTGGAGGACCTTGATAATAGAGGTCGCAGAAATTATCTGAGGGTCAGGGGAGTGCCCGAAACAGTACAACCAGCAGAAATCCAAGGACACTTACAAGCGCTCTTTAGGACCATAAAAGGTACCAGTAATTCACTAGACATAATATAAGAGCGTGCTCACAGAGCGCTTAGAGCGAAACCACCAGCAAAGGCACTGCCACGTGACATCATTGTTAAATTCCTGAATTATCTTGATAAAGAGGAAATCTTAAAACATGCGAGAAAGAAACACCAAATCACCCATGCGGGCTTCCCTATCCAAATCTTTACAGATCTGAGCCCTACCACCTTACAAAAATGCAGGGATCTACAATTTGTGACCACAGTATTAAGACACATAAAATACCATACAGATGGGCATTCCCAGTGAGTCAAATGGCAACAAGAGGAGACAAAACTGCCACATTCCGTAACCTGGATGACCTACAGTCCTTCTGTAAAGCAATGCAAATACAAATTACACCTCCCACGGAACCTCTGAGCCAAGTGAGAAGCAAAGCTCCACGAGAACGGTGCACAGAAGAGCTGGATACAATAGCACCCCAACCATGAAGCCTTAACACACAGGACATCTACTAAAAGGGACATGGATGTAACAGGTTATATACTGCCAGAGCAGGGAACATTTTAAACAAGGCCTACCTTGTTCTGCTGAGGACAGATGAGTATAACAGTTAACAATGTTCATATACTGATTACAACAGAAAGTGATGAATACCCAATGACTTCCTATGTCCACATAAAGATCTGTTGTGTTCACTCCTAGTGGCATGCTAATAAACGCTTTAACTTTAATAACAAATAAGTTAGACACACATTTATATTTGTGCAAATCAGTAGCAAACACCTTGCATAGCATTGTAAACACCAAATGAGACAAAACAATTGCATGCCACCAAACCTCAAGTAAGGAACACACTAAAAAATAACTACAAACAAAGCTCCCTAGCTAGCTATCTGAATGCAAGCAGGCTTGCAAATTAACCCCGTTAGTTATAACACACCTAAGGGCATTACTATAGTTTTCAATAGGATGCCGCTCCATTGGTAATGGCCATTACCCTCTAGTATTGTATGTAACTAGGTATCTGTTGCGATACGATATAGCTTATAGCTATTATAAATCACATATAGTACTGTTATTGACTGCATGTTTTGTTTTGATTTATGTCTTTTGTTTTCTTCTAATATATTCCATTTTATTCATAGTTTGTTTTCTCACGCTGTTACTACAAAGTTTTTGTTGTAGGTTGATTCTTTAATAACTGTTCAATAGAGGTTCCCCTCCCCTTTGTCACCATTGCCTACATATCTGATAATTGTATATATATTGCTGAGTCAAAGGCGACAGATATAGAGCCAGCTGACCCCGGTGGTCAGCGCAAAATTCAACACATGGGTAAGGTACACCATACAAACTTATAAATTCATCTGCAATCAACTCCAATATGCATGAGCCATCAACCACACACCTGGTGAATCTCATCACCATAAATGTAAAGGGCTTTAATACCCCCCAAAAGAGGTCTATAATTTTAAACGACTTATACAAACAGAAAGGGGCAGTCATATTTTTGCAGGAGACCCATCACAAAAAGGAAAAAGAACCAAAATGGTATCATCACAAATACACTAAAGCACATTTTTCTTTGGGTACTTCCAAACGATGTGGGGTTGGTATATTGATCAGACACGACATACCCCTAGAAATACTTCAAATAGAAAAAGATACAGAAGGGAAAGTTCTTATTATAACAGGATTGCTCTACGGTCGGCCAATCACACTGGTGAACGCATATTTTCCAAACAAACAACAGCTCACATTCATGCGCAAACCAGTAGGGAAAATTCTAGACAATTTCAAAGGTACATTGATAGTAAGTTGTGACTTTAATGTTCCACTTAACCCAGAAATAGACACATCCGAAGGAACCACAAATATTGCAAGACGGGACTTAAAAAACATAAATACTCAAATCCCATCTCTAGCCCTACATGATGTCTGGCGCACCTTTCACCCTTTGGTACGGGACTATACATTTTATTCCCACCCACACAAGGTTTATTCTCGGATCGATTATATACTAACATATTCTATAGGCCTTGCTCTCATCAAACGTATAGCGATCCTGCCTATGACATGGTCAGATCATGCACCAGTCCTCTGCCAAATTGCCTGGCCTGACAGTCCCTTAATCCATTATATATGGAAGCTGGACGATAGCCTTCTAGGCAACCCATTAGTCAGCTCTAGTTTAGAGAGAACCCTAAATGAATATTTCCAAATAAACACCCCAGCTGACACTACATGGTCAACGATCTGGGAAGCACACAAATGTGTCTTACGGGGGGAAATACTAAAACACAAAGCAAACATAGTTAAACAGAACAGACTCCCTTTCAAAAAAACTACAACTCCTGGAATACTCTCATAAAAAAGACCCAAAAAATGTAGACATAAACACACACCTTACACAAACAAGGAAAGAACTAAATACATTCCTACAAAAGGAACAGCAGAAAAGGGCCTTACTTCTACAACAGAAATATTATGACCAAGGAAACAAGACAGGCAAGTTACTAGCCAGATCACTTAAACGCAAACAACTTAAGACATATGTACATCACATTAAAACGAAATCAGGGCAGATTAAACATGACTGTGTGTCTTTGGCTGAGGAGTTTCGTTCATACTACTCCTCACTATATAACATTACAGCGGACAAGAAGAATAAAGACTCTATAGAACGCAAGCGTAGAGCCATAGTGAACTATTTAGACCAGATAACTTTACTCAAATTGGACGATGACCAAGCGCAAAAACTTGATTTACCAATTAGCATGACAGAAATAAAGACAGCCATCAAATCACTGCCCACAGGAAAAAGCCCAGGACCTAATGGCTTTAGTACTAAATACTACAAAAAATGTGCCCATATACTCGCCCCAAAACTAGCATGTTTATTTGACTCCCTTGAGAAGTCAGATGGATTCTCTAGATCAATGCTTGAAGCTCATGTCACTATCCTCCCAAAACCTAGCAAACCTCCCAATGTTCCAGAAAGCTATAGGCCCATATCCTTATTAAACACGGATATCAAGATATTCGCCAGAATTATGGCGGATAGATTAAACCCCCTGATCCCTCAACTAATAGCCTCTGACGAAGAAGGATTTATCCCAGGCAGGGAAGCAAGGGATAACACCCTAAAAGCATTGCAACTCATAACTTTGGCACGTAACACCCATCAGGATATGGCCTTGATATCGACAGATGCTGAAAAAGTCTTTGACAGGGTTGACTGGGATTTTCTCAGGGCAACCCTGAAGGGCATGAATATCGGCACCAATTTCATAAAGAAAACATTTTCGCTATATTCGAATCCAACAGCTAAGGTTAAAACTAATGCAGTCCTCTCTCACTCATTCAATATAAGAAATGGAACTAGAGAGGGGTGCCTTCTGTCGCCCATTTTATTTGCCTTGTCAATTGAGGTATTAGCATGTAAAATCAGAGCAGACCTTAGCATCAAAGGCATTCAAACACAATCAAGTGAATACACATTAGCAATGTATGCGGATGACATACTGCTTACACTATCAGACCTTGAGACATCAATACCGGCCCTTTTAAAAACATTCACAGAATATGGTAAAGTGTCAAACTTTCACCTCAACCTAACTAAATCAGAGTTACTAAATATAAGTGCCCCAACAAAAGTCATAGATAAAATAAGAACTCTCAGCCCCCTTCGCATACAGCAAAACCATGTGAAATATCTAGGTATACTTTTGACCAGTAAACCCCAAGATTTACTCAAAGCAAATTACCACCAACTATTAAAAAATATAGTAAATGACCTTTCTGGTTGGAAAAATAAACCACTGTCTTGGCTGGGGAGAGTTCACGTAATAAAGATGAACATTCTCCCTCAAATACTATATGTCCTCCAGACGCTGCCAATAGACCTTCCCAAAGAATACTTAAGCCATCTACAGGGCAATATTGACAAATTCATTTGGAATGGAGTCAAACCCAGAGTACCAAGGAAAACTCTATATCTAACAAGAGAAAGAGGGGGGGGTGGGACTTCCAGAAATACAAAGATATAGAATAGCAACATTGTTGCAGTGAATAATAGATTGGAGTCACAACTCAAATAACAAGCAATGGGTTCAATTAGATAGGGAAATATTACAGAAAGACAACGTTGGAGGAATGACTTGGCTAAAACCTATACACAGACCAAACATAATTAGAGATTTCCCACTGATACATGAACTTTTTCTCCAATGGGACACAGTAGTGAACACAAGCACACACATAACAACAAGACCTGCGCCCTTAACTCCTCTTATCAACAACCCAGAACTATCATTCATACCCAAAATTAAGTTGGAAGCGTCAGGCCCACCACAATTAAGAGAATATACGCTAAAGAGTATTGCCCCAGAAGGGAAACTCTTATCGCATCAAGAACTAAAAGATGCGATGGGCGAAGTCCCATTGTTATGGTTTATACACACACAACTTACCCACTTTCTTTACACACACAAACAAAAACAAAATATGACGCGCCAGCTGACAACCTTTGAGACCTTGTGTGTATTACTGAATTATCCCCAACACACTATATCAGCATTATATAAGATCCTCACAGACAACACAACAAACGCTCTCCCTACTTACTGCTACAAATGGCCCATAGAGCTAGGCCTTAATATCACCCCAAAGGACTGGTTAAAGATATTTCAAAACCATAAAAAGGCCTCAGTATCCGCTAAAATTCAAGAAATGAACTATAAATTTCTGGCACGCTGGTATCTCACACCGGTACGCCTCCAAAAGATATATAAGCATGCCAACAATCACTGCTGGTGGGGGTGTGGAGAGACAGCAGATATGCTACACATATGGTGGGGATGTGACAGACTGGGCACATTCTGGAGAAATGTAGTCACACACATAAACAAAACTCTAGGAACAAACATCTCAAACGAACCAGGACTATTACTATTCCACAATCTACCTAATACCAGAGATAAAATAAAGCAATTGCTTCTTTTTGTCATTATTAATAGTGCCAAGATGATGATACCACAAAAATGGAAATCCTCCGATGTACCAGACATTTTATCCTGGAAAACACAGGTAGAAAACTTGCTCATATTAGACAGATATCACTATCTTAGGGTGGGTGAAATAGAGAAGCATGAATACATGACAATGAGATGGAACGCAAGCAAAGATACATGATAATCATGATACCTAAACACCCACGCATGTCCCATTACTGGGAAAATAGACTCTTTTTATAGGGATTCACTGAGAGACACCCACTTGCAGATAGCATACTACCACACCTAATCTATCCCATGACCATTGGGGTTACAGATAGTAAAAACACCACATGCTGTGGCCCCCCCTCCTATTCATGCTGATTATTTAGTTTTCAAGTTCATATAGAAATGACGATACTGTTTTGAGGGGTCTAGTTGTTTGATATGTTTCAAAATAGGCTGGTGCCTGAAGGCCAGGGTTACCTTACATAGACTAATTATCTCTATAAGACGTGCTATAGACACTCTCCGCCCCCCACCCCCACCAGCCTGATCCGGCATCATGACCAATCATTCACTGGTCCAAGAGTGACCAGGCTAGCCTTTCACAGATATGGACAGTAAAATATGTCAGTGACACGAATAAATTGAACTGAGAAGGGGTAGGTGGATGACTTACATCAGATGATAATGTAAAATATTGTTAACTACGTTATGTATACCTTTTGAGAGATAATTTGGGCCTTGTGCCAAGTTTGTATATTTTGATTTACTTAAATAAAGCTTTAAAAAAAAATCTATATATATATATATATATATATATATATATTGTGACGAACCAAGGTTATCCAACCCTGCGCCAGTCACTTATTCGGCACAGAAAGGGTTTTCAGCCCCCTTTTCTGTCACCTATAGGTCACAATCTAGCCACACCAGGCAAGCTTGTGATTCAGTTTAGTGGGTGCAAGAGTTAATTCGCACTCCCTTAATCTGTACTAGACGTAAGAGAAATGCCCAACACTCCCTTTTTAATGCCACCCACAATAAACTATAATTCCTATTGCTCAAATGCTGCCACCACTTAAAATTTATTAAAGGGAAAATCTTAAGGAAAACCCCAGACTTTACACATTAACTCTAGAAATACAATTTAGCAGAAAATAACCGAAAATTATACAGTTCTAATATTCCAGTCTCTTTCAGTAACGTGGTTCAATTATTAGACAAAGGCCAAACTTAATAAAGGAATTATTTATTATGCCAAAAATATTATGCACAATGCATTATTAATAAAAAGTTGTTACAAATAAAATTACACATGCAAACAGTATTTTAAAATAAAAAGGAGAAAAACAGAATTGAATACTTTCCTAGTCTTCAAGATTTGCGCCAGGGGAATGGCAGAAGAAGATGGCTCCTTACTCTGTACAGCAGCTCCCCTTGTAAGAATGACAATCTTATTGTTAAAAAATAAGATTCTTAAACCCTACTTTTCAGAGATAAGGTTGCTTAACCACACCCTCCTGGGCGGGCTAAGAAACCCCCCTGTCTTTACAACCTTCAATAGACTAATTTCTTGCCTGAATTTATACAACCCATTATCATTCCTGCTAGGTAAGAAATTTCTATATTTACATATTTAGAACCTTTTAGTTTTATTGGGAGAACCGGTTTGATATCAAATATGCCATAGGTTGTCATATTTACCTGCCTTTAGGTTATAACAGCTTTAACCCACATATGTACATAATATACCAATGTCCTGTCAGTGACCTGGTCAGTTTTTGTAATGAAGAGCCTGTTTTGCATCAGGCATTCTATTGACAGCTTAAGCCATAAACTTTATCTTGTGTATCTCTGTGACTAAGAGTTTCAGTGACTTTATGACCCAATGCATACACACTAACATTTGGTGGCTATTTAGGGGGTTCTGGCACTTCAAAGAAAATACAAACACAATTCTTCTTGAAAACAAATAACTGTTTTGAGTGCAAGCTACACAAAGTTAACTCCTTAGCAGCTGAATCCTGAGATATTTGTGACACCTCCCCCAATAAGAGACGCAAAAGGGGGTGGCTACAAGCCACTCCCGATGCGTGTCAAAGGGGACACTCTTCCTGGCGTGACAGACCATCAGCATTACCATGCGTACTGCCCTTTTTATGTGTATGGTAAACTCATGTTGTTGTAGAGCTAGGCTCCACCTGAGGAGTTTACCATTTGAGCCAGCTACCCTATGTAACCAGTGTAAGGGATTGTGGTCAGTTATCACTGTAAACTGGCGTCCATACAGATAAGGCTGTAGCTTTTGCAAGGCCCAAACTATAGCAAGGCACTCTTTTTCCACAGTGGCATATGCCACTTCTCGCGGGAGTAATTTCCTGCTGAGGTACACAATGGGGTGCTCCTCACCTTTCTTATCCACCTGACTCAGCACAGCCCCTAGCCCATAGTTAGAAGCATCCGTTTGCACTATGAATCTCCTGTGGAAATCAGGGGCCTGTAGTACAGGGGAGGCCGTAAGGGCAATTTTCAGTAAATTAAAAGCCCTGTCACACTCAGGTGTCCATTTGACTGTTAGAGGTAGGCTTTTCTTTGTAAGGTCTGTTAGGGGTTTGGCTATGGTACTATAGTGTGGCACAAACTTTCTATAGTACCCTGCGGTACCCAGGAAGGACATAACCTGTTTCTTTGTCTTAGGGGTGGGCCAGGCCATTATGGCTTCAGTTTTACTGGGCTCGGGGCACAGTACCCCTCCTCCCACCAGGTGACCCAAGTACTGGACCTCCCCCATGCCCAGCTGACACTTATCTGGTTTTATAGTTAGCCCAGCAGTGGCTATTCGGTCCAATACACTGGCTAAATGTGTGAGGTGTTCCTCCCAGGTATCACTGAACACTGCAATATCATCCAGGTATGCAACAGCTTGCCCCTCTAGCCCCTCCAATAAGTGGTTAACTAGCCGCTGGAATGTGGCAGGGGCATTTTTCATCCCAAAGGGCATCACTTGGAACTCATATAACCCAAAAGGAGTGATAAAGGCAGATCTCTCTTGTGCTTCTGGGGTCATAGGGATCTGCCAGTATCCCCTGCTGAGATCCATGATACTCAGATAATTGGCCCCTGCTAGCCTGTCCAGTAGCTCATCTATGCGAGGCATAGGATAAGCATCAAATTCAGTCACCAAGTTTAGCTTTCTGTAATCTACACAGAACCTAGTGGTTTTGTCCTTTTTGGGGACTAGTACCACTGGGGAGGCCCAGGGGCTGTGGGACTTACAAATCACTCCAAGCTCTAGCATCTCCTCTATCTCCCTTTTTATGTCAGCACTGACCTGCAAGGATACCCTGTAAGCTGTTTGTCTAAGGGGATGGTGATTCCCAGTATCTACATGATGTGTGACTAGGTGTGTCCTGCCAGGCTTCCCTGTGAACACGCTGTGGTAAGGCCTAAGCACCTCAGACAGCTGATGCCTCTGATCCCCAGTTAAGTGGGCACTAATCTGGGCAGCTTCTAGGGTGTTGTTTTTCCTGGTGGGGGCCAGTAAATCAACAAGAGGGTCAGTCTCATGCTCTTCCCCAGGTAAACTACACACAATTAACACGGTGGGTTCTCTGTCATAATAAGCTTTTATCATATTTATATGATAGATTTTTTACCTTTTACCCTCCTCATCCAGAGACACCACATAGTTCACATCATTCATCCTCTTTAGGATAGTAAATGGACCCTCCCAGGCAGCCTGTAGTTTGTTCTGTATCATGGGTATTAAAACAAGCACTTTCTGTCCCACATCATACACTCTCTCTCTGGCATTCCGGTCATACCACTGCTTCTGCTTAGACTGGGCAGCCTTTAGGTTTTCCTGTACCTCCCCCACTAGGCTATGCATTCTGTCCCTGAACCTTATCACATAGTCTACTACTGAGGTCTCTTGAGCACCCAATCTCCCTTCCCATCCCTCCCTGATCAGATCAAGGGGGCCACACACTCTGCGTCCATATAGGAGTTCAAAGGGGGAGAAACCAGTGGATTCCTGGGGCACCTCTCTATAAGCAAATAGGAGGTGTGGCAGGTAACGCTCCCAGTCCTTTCCCTGTGACTCCACAAAGGTTTTAAGCATCTGCTTCAGGGTTCCATTAAACCTTTCACACAAGCCATTGGTCTGGGGGTGGTATGGGCTAGTCACTAGGTGTTCTACCTGCACCTTTTTACATAGACTCTGCCTCAGGCCAGACATAAATTGCGTGCCCTGATCATTTAGCATTTCCTTAGGGAAACCTACCCTTGCAAAGATACCCAATAAAGCATCAGCCACTTTATCAGCTCTGATAGATGACAGGGCCACTGCCTCTGGGTAGCGGGTCGCATAATCCACTACCGTCAGAATAAATCTTTTCCCTGAACTGCTTGGGATGGCTAGGGGCCCTACTATATCCACAGCCACCCTCTCAAAGGGCTCAGTCACTATGGGGAGGGGAATTAAAGGGGCACGTCCCACCTCTCCAGGTTTCCCCACTTTCTGACATGCAGGACAGGAGCGACAATAATTAGCAACATCAGTACCCATCCCTGGCCAATAAATGTGATGGGACAACCGGGCTTTAGTTCTCTGTACCCCTAGATGTCCTGCCATTGGAATTTCATGGGCCACTCCCAACAGTTGCGCTCTAAACCGTTTAGGTACCACTAACTGTCTCTCAGTTAGCCAGGGATCCTGTCCCTCCACTGGAATGGACTCCCGGTACAACCTCCCTTTATCCCAGTACACTCTCTCTTTATCAGAGTCAGCAGGCAGCTGCCTAGCTAGGTCCCTTAGCTTCTCTAGTGTGGGATCGGTCCCCTGGGCCTGCTGAAAATCCTGACTCTGACCAATTATTAGTGACTGTGCTGTTTGAGGCCCCCCATCTTCCATATCAGTGGTCTCCCTGGGGTCCTCGGGCTGAAGCATCCCCTGCTCCTTAATCTGGGCAGAATACTGTCGGGTCACCACTGATACAGAGGGGCCCTCCCCCTCTGGCACTACTTTCACACACTTCAGGTACTGAGGGACAATTGGTTCACACACCAACCGACTGTCATTCTCATTCAGCTCTCTCTCTCTCTCTCTGTCAGTGCATCCTTCCACATGTTCACAGGGCACTACAGACATTTCTGGTTCAGGCAAAGGCTGCGTCACACACATACACGGCCCCCCCTCCCCTTCAGCACATATCTGAGCATAGTTACACATGGTCTCTTTTACATTAGGACCCTTATCTTGTTTACCTAGGTCACAGGTATCATGATCAGGTATATACTGTGACAATAATCTACTCAAATCAGTACCAAGCAATACATTTGTAGGAATATTATCTGACACTCCCACATCTCTTAACCCTCTTCCTGCTCCCCAATCTAGATATACTCGTGCCATAGGCACTGCAGGTTGTACTCCCCCAATCCCTTTTACTGCTAGAGTCTTTCCAGGGATAATGTCCTCCGAGCTAACTAGCTCTGGACGTACAATAGTCACTTCTGCACCCGTGTCTCTTAGCCCTAATGTTACCTTATCTCCAACAGTCACAGGTTGTAGGTTCTCATTGGTACTTTCCTCTGGCCGGGTTACAAACAAAACAGAAGATGATAATCCTGAGGAGCGGCCTCCTCCTGCTGATGCTGAAGGTTTCTTCCTCTCTGGGCAGTTAGTGTTGATGTGACCCATTTTTTGACAAGCAAAACACTTGCGAGTATCTCCCTGCCCAGATGCAGCACCCGCCCCTCCTTTCCCAGAGGGAGCAGACACACTGGATAAAGGCACAGCAGGTTTTGTGAAGGGGGGTCGTGCAGCAGCTACTTTACAGGTGGATCCCCCCTTAGAAAAGGATTTCCTCCCATTCTCTGGAGACCTGTTAGCTGTGTAAAAATCAGCCAGCTCGCCAGCTTCCAATGCTGTTATGGGCTTCCGATCTAAAACCCATTCTTGAACTCTGGCTGGGCACAGCTGCATAAATTGCTCCTTCACCATCAAATCTTCCAGCTCCTCCATAGTGGCAACTTTTAATCCTCCGACCCACTGTTTAAAGGCTGTCCTCAAGTTTCCAACAGCTGTAATATAACTCTCTGACAAACCTTTCTGCAGAGAACGGAATTTCTTTCGGTAAACTTCAGGAGTAAGATTGTATCTCCTCTGTAGTGCAGCTTTAATGGAATCATAGTCCTGATCAAACTCTGGGGGTAGTTCAGCAAACGCCTCCAGTGCAGGACCTTTCAGGCCAGGGGTAAGGTACTTGGCCCACTGCTCCCTTGGCAACTAGAACTGTCTGCAAACTTTCTCAAAGCTACGCAGGAATACATCCACATCTCCATCTTTCTCCAGGGTGGGAAAATTCTCTGCACGCACTCTGGGAGCAGGTGGGTCTCTAGGTTCACTAACAACAGGGGAGACCGTCCCTCTCTCCAACTGTGCAAGCTGTAGCTGATACTCTCTCTCCGCCTGTCGTTCAGCAGCCTGTCTTTCAGCTGCCAGAGACTCTCTTTCATAAAACTTTGTAATCAGTTCCATGCGCAAACTTGCATCCACTGAGCCCATATGTTTAAGAACAGTTTGCAAATAACAGTCCAATGGATCCCCAGATCCTGATGAATCACCGCCCACAGCTGCAGACATCTCTCCTGAGACTTCAACTGGTGTGATTTGGCTGTTATCATATTCAACAAGAGCTTGTATTAGTGAATCTTTGTTCTTTGAACATATTGGAATATCCCGCTCCTGGCATAGGAGTATCAGTGCCTCTCTAGATCGCTGCTCGTATGCCTCCATAGCAAAAATAAAATAGAAAAGAAAAACAGAGAATAGGGAAGGGGATTGTTTGCAATGTGTGACTATATAATGCACTGAGTTTTAGCCTTTGGAAATTGTAAGAAACAATTTCTTTTAGTACCGGGATTTTCACACTAGCAAATCCACAAGCACTAAAATCCAATAATAAAAAAAAAAAATATCTACACCGCTGCGCACCAATTTGTGACGAACCAAGGTTATCCAACCCTGCGCCAGTCACTTATTTGGCACAGAAAGGGTTTTCAGCCCCCTTTTCTGTCACCTATAGGTCACAATCTAGCCACACCAGGCAAGCTTGTGATTCAGTTTAGTGGGTGCAAGAGTTAATTCGCACTCCCTTAATCTGTACTAGACGTAAGAGAAATGCCCAACACTCCCTTTTTAATGCCACCCACAATAAACTATAATTCCTATTGCTCAAATGCTGCCACCACTTAAAATTTATTAAAGGGAAAATCTTAAGGAAAACCCCAGACTTTACACATTAACTCTAGAAATACAATTTAGCAGAAAATAACCGAAAATTATACAGTTCTAATATTCCAGTCTCTTTCAGTAACGTGGTTCAATTATTAGACAAAGGCCAAACTTAATAAAGGAATTATTTATTATGCCAAAAATATTATGCACAATGCATTATTAATAAAAAGTTGTTACAAATAAAATTACACACGCAAACAGTATTTTAAAATAAAAAGGAGAAAAACAGAATTGGATACTTTCCTAGTCTTCAAGATTTGCGCCAGGGGAATGGCAGAAGAAGATGGCTCCTTACTCTGTACAGCAGCTCCCCTTGTAAGAATGACAATCTTATTGTTAAAAAATAAGATTCTTAAACCCTACTTTTCAGAGATAAGGTTGCTTAACCACACCCTCCTGGGCGGGCTAAGAAACCCCCCTGTCTTTACAACCTTCAATAGACTAATTTCTTGCCTGAATTTATACAACCCATTATCATTCCTGCTAGGTAAGAAATTTCTATATTTACATATTTAGAACCTTTTAGTTTTATTGGGAGAACCGGTTTGATATCAAATATGCCATAGGTTGTCATATTTACCTGCCTTTAGGTTATAACAGCTTTAACCCACATATGTACATAATATACCAATGTCCTGTCAGTGACCTGGTCAGTTTTTGTAATGAAGAGCCTGTTTTGCATCAGGCATTCTATTGACAGCTTAAGCCATAAACTTTATCTTGTGTATCTCTGTGACTAAGAGTTTCAGTGACTTTATGACCCAATGCATACACACTAACATTTGGTGGCTATTTAGGGGGTACTGGCACTTCAAAGAAAATACAAACACAATTCTTCTTGAAAACAAATAACTGTTTTGAGTGCAAGCTACACAAAGTTAACTCCTTAGCAGCTGAATCCTGAGATATTTGTGACACCTCCCCCAATAAGAGACGCAAAAGGGGGTGGCTACAAGCCACTCCCGATGCGTGTCAAAGGGGACACTCTTCCTGGCGTGACAGACCATCAGCATTACCATGCGTACTGCCCTTTTTATGTGTATGGTAAACTCATGTTGTTGTAGAGCTAGGCTCCACCTGAGGAGTTTACCATTTGAGCCAGCTACCCTATGTAACCAGTGTAAGGGATTGTGGTCAGTTATCACTGTAAACTGGCGTCCATACAGATAAGGCTGTAGCTTTTGCAAGGCCCAAACTATAGCAAGGCACTCTTTTTCCACAGTGGCATATGCCACTTCTCGCGGGAGTAATTTCCTGCTGAGGTACACAATGGGGTGCTCCTCACCTTTCTTATCCACCTGACTCAGCACAGCCCCTAGCCCATAGTTAGAAGCATCCGTTTGCACTATGAATCTCCTGTGGAAATCAGGGGCCTGTAGTACAGGGGAGGCCGTAAGGGCAATTTTCAGTAAATTAAAAGCCCTGTCACACTCAGGTGTCCATTTGACTGTTAGAGGTAGGCTTTTCTTTGTAAGGTCTGTTAGGGGTTTGGCTATGGTACTATAGTGTGGCACAAACTTTCTATAGTACCCTGCGGTACCCAGGAAGGACATAACCTGTTTCTTTGTCTTAGGGGTGGGCCAGGCCATTATGGCTTCAGTTTTACTGGGCTCGGGGCACAGTACCCCTCCTCCCACCAGGTGACCCAAGTACTGGACCTCCCCCATGCCCAGCTGACACTTATCTGGTTTTATAGTTAGCCCAGCAGTGGCTATTCGGTCCAATACACTGGCTAAATGTGTGAGGTGTTCCTCCCAGGTATCACTGAACACTGCAATATCATCCAGGTATGCAACAGCTTGCCCCTCTAGCCCCTCCAATAAGTGGTTAACTAGCCGCTGGAATGTGGCAGGGGCATTTTTCATCCCAAAGGGCATCACTTGGAACTCATATAACCCAAAAGGAGTGATAAAGGCAGATCTCTCTTGTGCTTCTGGGGTCATAGGGATCTGCCAGTATCCCCTGCTGAGATCCATGATACTCAGATAATTGGCCCCTGCTAGCCTGTCCAGTAGCTCATCTATGCGAGGCATAGGATAAGCATCAAATTCAGTCACCAAGTTTAGCTTTCTGTAATCTACACAGAACCTAGTGGTTTTGTCCTTTTTGGGGACTAGTACCACTGGGGAGGCCCAGGGGCTGTGGGACTTACAAATCACTCCAAGCTCTAGCATCTCCTCTATCTCACTTTTTATGTCAGCACTGACCTGCAAGGATACCCTGTAAGCTGTTTGTCTAAGGGGATGGTGATTCCCAGTATCTACATGATGTGTGACTAGGTGTGTCCTGCCAGGCTTCCCTGTGAACACGCTGTGGTAAGGCCTAAGCACCTCAGACAGCTGATGCCTCTGATCCCCAGTTAAGTGGGCACTAATCTGGGCAGCTTCTAGGGTGTTGTTTTTCCTGGTGGGGGCCAGTAAATCAACAAGAGGGTCAGTCTCATGCTCTTCCCCAGGTAAACTACACACAATTAACACGGTGGGTTCTCTGTCATAATAAGCTTTTATCATATTTATATGATAGATTTTTTGCCTTTTACCCTCCTCATCCAGAGACACCACATAGTTCACATCATTCATCCTCTTTAGGATAGTAAATGGACCCTCCCAGGCAGCCTGTAGTTTGTTCTGTATCATGGGTATTAAAACAAGCACTTTCTGTCCCACATCATACACGCTCTCTCTGGCATTCCGGTCATACCACTGCTTCTGCTTAGACTGGGCAGCCTTTAGGTTTTCCTGTACCTCCCCCACTAGGCTATGCATTCTGTCCCTGAACCTTATCACATAGTCTACTACTGAGGTCTCTTGAGCACCCAATTTCCCTTCCCATCCCTCCCTGATCAGATCAAGGGGGCCACACACTCTGCGTCCATATAGGAGTTCAAAGGGGGAGAAACCAGTGGATTCCTGGGGCACCTCTCTATAAGCAAAAAGGAGGTGTGGCAGGTAACGCTCCCAGTCCTTTCCCTGTGACTCCACAAAGGTTTTAAGCATCTGCTTCAGGGTTCCATTAAACCTTTCACACAAGCCATTGGTCTGGGGGTGGTATGGGCTAGTCACTAGGTGTTCTACCTGCACCTTTTTACATAGACTCTGCATCAGGCCAGACATAAATTGCGTGCCCTGATCATTTAGCATTTCCTTAGGGAAACCTACCCTTGCAAAGATACCCAATAAAGCATCAGCCACTTTATCAGCTCTGATAGATGACAGGCCCACTGCCTCTGGGTAGCGGGTCGCATAATCCACTACCGTCAGAATAAATCTTTTCCCTGAACTGCTTGGGATGGCTAGGGGCCCTACTATATCCACAGCCACCCTCTCAAAGGGCTCAGTCACTATGGGGAGGGGAATTAAAGGGGCACGTCCCACCTCTCCAGGTTTCCCCACTTTCTGACATGCAGGACAGGAGCGACAATAATTAGCAACATCAGTACCCATCCCTGGCCAATAAATGTGATGGGACAACCGGGCTTTAGTTCTCTGTACCCCTAGATGTCCTGCCATTGGAATTTCATGGGCCACTCCCAACAGTTGCGCTCTAAACCGTTTAGGTACCACTAACTGTCTCTCAGTTAGCCAGGGATCCTGTCCCTCCACTGGAATGGACTCCCGGTACAACCTCCCTTTATCCCAGTACACTCTCTCTTTATCAGAGTCAGCAGGCAGCTGCCTAGCTAGGTCCCTTAGCTTCTCTAGTGTGGGATCGGTCCCCTGGGCCTGCTGAAAATCCTGACTCTGACCAATTATTAGTGACTGTGCTGTTTGAGGCCCCCCATCTTCCATATCAGTGGTCTCCCTGGGGTCCTCGGGCTGAAGCATCCCCTGCTCCTTAATCTGGGCAGAATACTGTCGGGTCACCACTGATACAGAGGGGCCCTCCCCCTCTGGCACTACTTTCACACACTTCAGGTACTGAGGGACAATTGGTTCACACACCAACCGACTGTCATTCTCATTCAGCTCTCTCTCCATCTCTCTGTCAGTGCATCCTTCCACATGTTCACAGGGCACTACAGACATTTCTGGTTCAGGCAAAGGCTGCGTCACACACATACACGGCCCCCCCTCCCCTTCAGCACATATCTGAGCATAGTTACACATGGTCTCTTTTACATTAGGACCCTTATCTTGTTTACCTAGGTCACAGGTATCATGATCAGGTATATACTGTGACAATAATCTACCCAAATCAGTACCAAGCAATACATTTGTAGGAATATTATCTGACACTCCCACATCTTTTAACCCTCTTCCTGCTCCCCAATCTAGATATACTCGTGCCATAGGCACTGCAGGTTGTACTCCCCCAATCCCTTTTACTGCTAGAGTCTTTCCAGGGATAATGTCCTCCGAGCTAACTAGCTCTGGACGTACAATAGTCACTTCTGCACCCGTGTCTCTTAGCCCTAATGTTACCTTATCTCCAACAGTCACAGGTTGTAGGTTCTCATTGGTACTTTCCTCTGGCCGGGTTACAAACAAAACAGAAGATGATAATCCTGAGGAGCGGCCTCCTCCTGCTGATGCTGAAGGTTTCTTCCTCTCTGGGCAGTTAGTGTTGATGTGACCCATTTTTTGACAAGCAAAACACTTGCGAGTATCTCCCTGCCCAGATGCAGCACCCGCCCCTCCTTTCCCAGAGGGAGCAGACACACTGGATAAAGGCACAGCAGGTTTTGTGAAGGGGGGTCGTGCAGCAGCTCCTTTACAGGTGGATCCCCCCTTAGAAAAGGATTTCCTCCCATTCTCTGGAGACCTGTTAGCTGTGTAAAAATCAGCCAGCTCGCCAGCTTCCAATGCTGTTATGGGCTTCCGATCTAAAACCCATTCTTGAACTCTGGCTGGGCACAGCTGCATAAATTGCTCCTTCACCATCAAATCTTCCAGCTCCTCCATAGTGGCAACTTTTAATCCTCCGACCCACTGTTTAAAGGCTGTCCTCAAGTTTCCAACAGCTGTAATATAACTCTCTGACAAACCTTTCTGCAGAGAACGGAATTTCTTTCGGTAAACTTCAGGAGTAAGATTGTATCTCCTCTGTAGTGCAGCTTTAATGGAATCATAGTCCTGATCAAACTCTGGGGGTAGTTCAGCAAACGCCTCCAGTGCAGGACCTTTCAGGCCAGGGGTAAGGTACTTGGCCCACTGCTCCCTTGGCAACTAGAACTGTCTGCAAACTTTCTCAAAGCTACGCAGGAATACATCCACATCTCCATCTTTCTCCAGGGTGGGAAAATTCTCTGCACGCACTCTGGGAGCAGGTGGGTCTCTAGGTTCACTAACAACAGGGGAGACCGTCCCTCTCTCCAACTGTGCAAGCTGTAGCTGATACTCTCTCTCCGCCTGTCGTTCAGCAGCCTGTCTTTCAGCTGCCAGAGACTCTCTTTCATAAAACTTTGTAATCAGTTCCATGCGCAAACTTGCATCCACTGAGCCCATATGTTTAAGAACAGTTTGCAAATAACAGTCCAATGGATCCCCAGATCCTGATGAATCACCGCCCACAGCTGCAGACATCTCTCCTGAGACTTCAACTGGTGTGATTTGGCTGTTATCATATTCAACAAGAGCTTGTATTAGTGAATCTTTGAACATATTGGAATATCCCGCTCCTGGCATAGGAGTATCAGTGCCTCTCTAGATCGCTGCTCGTATGCCTCCATAGCAAAAATAAAATAGAAAAGAAAAACAGAGAATAGGGAAGGGGATTGTTTGCAATGTGTGACTATATAATGCACTGAGTTTTAGCCTTTGGAAATTGTAAGAAACAATTTCTTTTAGTACCGGGATTTTCACACTAGCAAATCCACAAGCACTAAAATCCAATAATAAAAAAAATATATATCTACACCGCTGCGCACCAATTTGTGACGAACCAAGGTTATCCAACCCTGCGCCAGTCACTTATTTGGCACAGAAAGGGTTTTCAGCCCCCTTTTCTGTCACCTATAGGTCACAATCTAGCCACACCAGGCAAGCTTGTGATTCAGTTTAGTGGGTGCAAGAGTTAATTTGCACTCCCTTAATCTGTACTAGACGTAAGAGAAATGCCCAACACTCCCTTTTTAATGCCACCCACAATAATGGGTATAATTCCTATTGCTCAAATGCTGCCACCACTTAAAATTTATTAAAGGGAAAATCTTAAGGAAAACCCCAGACTTTACACATTAACTCTAGAAATACAATTTAGCAGAAAATAACCGAAAATTATACAGTTCTAATATTCCAGTCTCTTTCAGTAACGTGGTTCAATTATTAGACAAAGGCCAAACTTAATAAAGGAATTATTTATTATGCCAAAAATATTATGCACAATGCATTATTAATAAAAAGTTGTTACAAATAAAATTACACACGCAAACAGTATTTTAAAATAAAAAGGAGAAAAACAGAATTGAATACTTTCCTAGTCTTCAAGATTTGCGCCAGGGGAATGGCAGAAGAAGATGGCTCCTTACTCTGTACAGCAGCTCCCCTTGTAAGAATGACAATCTTATTGTTAAAAAATAAGATTCTTAAACCCTACTTTTCAGAGATAAGGTTGCTTAACCACACCCTCCTGGGCGGGCTAAGAAACCCCCCTGTCTTTACAACCTTCAATAGACTAATTTCTTGCCTGAATTTATACAACCCTTTATCATTCCTGCTAGGTAAGAAATTTCTATATTTACATATTTAGAACCTTTTAGTTTTATTGGGAGAACCGGTTTGATATCAAATATGCCATAGGTTGTCATATTTACCTGCCTTTAGGTTATAACAGCTTTAACCCACATATGTACATAATATACCAATGTCCTGTCAGTGACCTGGTCAGTTTTTGTAATGAAGAGCCTGTTTTGCATCAGGCATTCTATTGACAGCTTAAGCCATAAACTTTATCCTGTGCATCTCTGTGACTAAGAGTTTCAGTGACTTTATGACCCAATGCATACACACTAACATTTGGTTGCTATTTAGGGGGTTCTGGCACTTCAAAGAAAATACAAACACAATTCTACTTGAAAACAAATAACTGTTTTGAGTGCAAGCTACACAAAGTTAACTCCTTAGCAGCTGAATCCTGAGATATTTGTGACATATAGACACATATATATATATATATATATATATATATATAAAAATAAGAAAAACAATAAAAAAGTATAGTAAAAAAGTAAAAATGTATAGTAAAAGAAAAATGATGTGTACACTTAATGGTGTCAGTGACCCATATCTACATGAAAAAATAAAGTGGATTAGATATACCCAAAATAGGGCAAACAAGAAAAAAAAGAATAATTGTTTCAAAAGACCAGAAAGTGCAAGTTTTTTTTCTGCTATAGTCATACTATACTAGCACCCTGGCAGTTGTTGGACTAAGTGAGACTGCTCTTTATTGCTGTTTTATATACTGTATATATATATATATATATATACATATATATATATATATATATATATAAATAAAGGAGAGTGCACTGCACTCGCCAGGACATTTCAGAATTTTATTCCACATATTTGGAATAAAATTCTGAAAAGTCCTGGTGAGTGCACTCTCCTTTATTTCTATTTTGCCTATCTGTTGCACCCTGGGCACTTGTGATTGGATTTCTGGAGTGCTTGTCTACTTTGAACTTATATATATATATATATATATATATATATATATATATATATACTTCAAAAATGAAAATGAAAAGCTGGCACATCTCCATGAGTTAGAAGTTAAAATGTTCTTTATTTAGGTCACTTTAAAACAAGCAGGAATTGCAAAGCCAAAGAAATACGCCTTACATGTTTCGTCAATTCAGCCTTACTCATGAGCATAATTCTATGTAAAACAACATAAAATAAATAGGGCTTGCCCCTCACTTATTGGTTGATACATATCATGTGACTAACTATACCTGGAAAAATTATTTAAGGTGGAAAAAGGGTAGATAAAGCTTCCCAACCTAAATGTATATATATATGGCAGTGCAAAATAAATATGACAATAGCAAAAACAGTATTCAATTCTTTAGGTACTTGCTCAGAAAATTGAAAATAGATACGGTAATGGAACCTATTATAATTTTAAAAATAGAGAAGCTACATGGATATATTAATGCATTTAACTATTGTGCTTACCCAAAAATTTAACACACATTTATGTGTGTGCACAGTAAATTAATTATTTATGTGCAGCTCTAAATAGGTTACAATGGAATTGGGGAGAATGAATGAAGCTGCCCCACCAATACAAGTGTAAATGGCAGTACAACTGAAAAATGCGCTACAAACAGAGGAAAAGTATAACCATTAAGATACTCAAGAATGGATGAGTGGATTATTAATCTATACACAATTGGCACTTTCAAGCATATGATAATAATATTTCTTAAAGTTAATAAATACATACAGGTACCCCACCTATGTGTATGTTTGTGGTAATAAATAGTTGATTTAACACTAAAAAAAAAAAAAACGCCAGTACTGAAAATTGTAATGCATAGTAAGGGAGGAATTATCACTGAACTGCTCAAACTAGAACCAAAAGTTTGTTAAACTATATACAGTTGGTTCAAACACATGATGATAATATTATTATTATTATTATTATTATTATTATTATTATTCCCAGAAGTTAATTAGATCAAATGCTGAATTGTAGCCCTTTGGTATTCTTTTGTCTAGATAGGTGGGGTACCTGTATGTATTTATTAACTTTAAGAAATATTATTATCATATGCTTGAAAGTGCCAATTGTGTATAGATTAATAATCCACTCATCCATTCTTGAGTATCTTAATGGTTATACTTTTCCTCTGTTTGTAGCACATTTTTCAGTTGTACTGCCATTTACACTGGTATTGGTGGGGCAGCTTCATTCATTCTCCCCAATTCCATTGTAACCTATTTAGAGATGCACATAAATAATTAATTTACTGTGCACACACATAAATGTGTGTTAAATTTTTGGGTAAGCACAATAGTTAAATGCATTAATATATCCATGTAGCTTCTCTATTTTTAGAACTACAATAGGTTCCATTACCATATCTATTTTCAATTTTCTGAGCAAGTACCTAAAGAATTGAATACTGTTTTTGCTATTGTCATATTTATTTTGCACTGCCATATATATATACACATTTAGGTTGGGTACCTTTATCTACCCCTATTCCACCTTAAATCATTTTTCCAGGTATCGTTAGTCACATGATATGTATCAACCAATAAGTGAGGGGCAAGCCCTATTTATTTTAATGTTGTTTTACATTGAATTACGCTTATGAGTAAGGCTGAATTGCCGAAACATGTAAGGCGTATTTCTTTGGCTTTGCAATTCCTGCTTGTTTTAAAGTGACCTGAATAAAGAACATTTTAACTTCTAACTCATGGAGATGTGTCAGCTTTTCATTTTTGAAGTAATCAACTTTCCCTGACCGGTACGGCACCTCTGAGTTTTTCAGTGTGGATCAGCTGTCCTTGTGACGACTTGCTGGGAGCTTCGTTATTGGGCAATCACAGGAGGAGTGTGTGTCACGTGGAACCCGGAAGCAACCTGGAGCCCAGGTACAGAGACTGCAGGAGCGCATACTGAAGCAAATGCCAGCCGCTTTGTGCTGAGTCCTGTGGAGCAGATTTGTCTCATTACCGGGGGTGGTGAATAAACGTCCTATGGTTTTTTGTGACTCTATTCTGCCATTTTACAGGTTGCACTTGTATTCAGGCTAGGTACATGGGAAACGCGCGTGCAATTTCTGTCCGAGGACTGGATTCTGATTTGCTTATCAGTTGAAGAAGAAGGCAGCTACGTAATGGTGGGGGGAGTTCGGCATCCATATTTACCAGGTATTAGAGTAGTTAGCGACGCTGATTAGGACAGAAGCAAGGCGGCAAGGCAGGAGGGGTATAGTGTAGGCGGACCTCCGTTTTTTTATTTTCAATATCAAAACATTTTAAAGTAAGTGTTGACTGTCCCTTTAATCAAACAAACTGGGAACAAGTCAGGGTTCACAGACTTATGTAATCACCCTGGGCATATGCAAAACAAGGAAAAGGGGACAGCACTCTCAGACCAGACCGGGTACACATCCTATGACCTCTAAACAGGCTCAGCTTTTGGTGCTATAGCATATAGCAAGTACAGTTACACTCATAATAACACTATCTAATACAAAATATTTCTAAAAAATATTGCATAAAAAAGTTATAAGGGCTCAAAGATATCAGGCCTCAGATGTTAGAACAAAAAAGGCAGGCAAAGGGCTGTAACATTGATATACATACATATACATAAATAAAAAGAGAGAAGCACATAACCCTGGAACGAACAATACAATAGCATAATAGCTTGTTCTATGGCTACCCAAAAAGCAGCCTCCTTTTGCTCAACATGTGCCTTTCACAGAGAAGAACTTTCCTGTAGCATATCAGTCTGATCCTGACTTAACAGTACAGTCCAGGCCCAAAATACCAGGCAATCCCTCTTTGAACATGAGAAACGGCAAAACCCCAGACATACATTTCTTGGGTGGTAACTAGCCATAGAACAAGCTATTATGCTATTGTTCATTCCCAGGTTGAGCGCTTCTCTCTTTTTATTTATGCAAATTATGACCCTTAGGGAAGTCTCCCTAAGTGTGATGTGGGAATCCAGACGTGGAGCCGTTGCTCAGTGTGCCTAGAGGGATATGGCTGCACCCACACTAGGCCGAAACGTACGTTGGGGGTTTTGCCGTTCCTCTCGTTCAGAGAGGGATTGCCTGGTATTTCAGGGCTGGACTGTACTGTTAAGTCAGGATCAGACTGATATGCTACAGGAAAGTTCTTCTCTGTGAAAGGCACATGTTGAGCAAAAAGAGGCTGCTTCTTGCGTGGTAACTAGGCATAGAACAAGCTATTATGCTACTGTCCGTTCCCAGGTTGACCGCTTCTCTCTTTTTATACATACATTTACATGTCTAAAGATAGATATGTATGTATATATAAATGTCTATATATGTGGACATATGTATTTATGTATTTATATGTGTATATATGTATTTACAGACATATATACTAATTTATACACATAAATACATATGTACACATATATAGACATATACTTAGATTTGCATTGGAGCCCTTTGCATTTAAGTATCTGAAAAAGCATATTTATGCAATATTCATATTTTCATGTCCGGTTTGCACATATTAAAATATGCAATCAGGCTTGTCCATTATGGAATATTCGATCGGACTTGTACATATGAAAATATGCAATTGGTTTGTCGCAAATGTAAATATGCAATCATGGGCCCGATCCGATATGCAGCGTCGCCCACAAAAGCCGGGTTTGGTATCACAAATACAGCATAACATACAACTTACGCGTGTATATTTCTGCCTTCGTCCATATTATTTTTACCCATAGACTGACATACAAAACACGCGCAGTTTGGTGTCCAATGTACAGCGTAAGTACTTACGAGCGCAGATTTCAGAAAATCTACTCCATTCTCATCTTGCCACAAATTGCAGGCAAGGGAGCCCTTGCACTGACTAAAAAACCAACGTAACTCCATGGAAGCCTTAACAAACACATACATTTGAGCAGCATCTCAAGGTTAAAGGGACAGTATACTATGATATTGCTTTTTTAAGGTTTATTTGTGTATTTGAAATAGTTTGAAGCCACAACATAATCAAATGGATTGAGCTTGTAGGTACTTTATCACATTGTGGACATATACTTGCTTATTTACTTTCAATTGGATTACCTTCATCTCTTTAGAACCAACTGGAGTGTAATTTATTCTAATGCTAACACAGCTTGGCACAGATGCCAAAATATATAAAGGGACAGTCAAGTCCAAAGAAAACCTTCTTCTTTTAAATAGGGCATGTTATTTCAAACTACTTTCAGATTTAATTAGAACACTTGCTTTGTTCTCTTGGCATTCTTAGTTGAAAGCAAAACCTAGGATGGCTCGTATGATCATTTCTAACACCTTCTTGAAGGCTGCCTCTTTGCAATTGTGTTAAACCAATCACACACACCACAACCTCTCACCTGCAGACTTAAAACACCTGATAATGCCCACCCTATCAGTAACATCACTACTATATATACCAATGGGTCAATTTATATTGGATGTGAGATACATTGATTTACATCTTACAAGTGAATATTACTATATGTACCCTTCAGAAACAACTATTGTGGATGGGAGTTATAGTACAATAATATGTCAGAAACAGGATAATATTACCTTTTTTGGGCCATTTCCACACAGGCCTTATTATATGTTTTAACAATATTAGTGTACTAAAACACCTCTCAGATGGATGTGGATGACAATTATATGGTAAATAACAGAGGACAAGATATATGGGAAACTATAAGAATATTTTTTTTTCCGGCTTCTTGGATGAGGGGGCAGAGGTGACTGGAGTGGATTTCCTGGTTCTCCTGGTTTGGGAAGATTCAGATGATTCTGCTGGAGTGCTGGCCACAGATGAAAGGCTGGAGGCAGTGTCCTGCTGGTGTGTGAAGTGCTCAACCAACAAACCCAAGAGTTGGTTTTGTTCCTCCATCTATTGTCCATCTGCATCTGCATATCAGACTGGATTCTCATCATCTGAGACTGATTTTGGACAATTCCACTTAATGAGGCTGCAATGTCCCTCTGCAGCTCGATGTTACGCTTGAGTAACCTCTCTTGGCTCCTATGAATCCTCTGTTGGCCTCTTTGAATGCTCTCGCAGCTTGTTATGAGCCTCCTCTGGAGTGAAATGTATTCCTTGCCCAGGGGAGAATACAGTGGATCTACAGGCTCTTGAGCAGCAGTGATTCTAGGTGCAGGTTCTGCTCTATCTGCTGGTGCTTCAGGGACAACTTCAGCTGCTGGTGCATCATGGACAACTTCAGCTGCATCTGCTTCATGGACAACTTCAGCTGCATCTGCTTCATGGATAACTTCAGCTGCTGGTGCTTCAGGGACAACTTCAGCTGCTGGTGCTTCAGGGACAACCTCAGCTATATGCTCATCTGAGGATGGCGGAGCTATCCCAAGGGAAGCGGATTGTGGAGCTCTCCCAAGGGAAGCGGATGGTGGAGCTCTCAGGCTGGATTGGTAGTCCCATTGACAACTAGTGTGTGACCACTCAGCCTGTCCAGTTTGCATATCTTGCGACATCCCCTGTGTGGAAAAGCCATGACTGGCCTGATATTGTGTTGGGGGGGGTAAAGACATTGACCCTTTGTGGCTGACTTGGCTCCCCCTCAAAGCCAAAAGGATATTCCTCAGGCCAGGTATCTTGCCAGGGGTCATATGCCAATGGTGGTGGCATCACTTCTGGGTCCTCAACGGAGGCAATCCAACCCTGCTGATGCCTGGGAGCATAATGTCCATGTTGCTGCCTGAAGACTGGTGGTGGAGGTGGCTGCATGGCTATGACTGGTGGTGGAGGTGGCTGCATGCCTGTGACTGGTGGTGGTGGTGGAGGTGGCGGCATGCCTGTTTGCAGCCTGGTGACAGGAGGTTCTGAGGAGGAGTCAAATGATGATAGGGATTAGTACAGTCATATATATGTCCATGTGGGCATACAATATACATTGATACATGCTAGGGACAATACTCATTCTCATGTCAAACTGTGTAACATGCATGTGCACAATGTGATTTGTGATATGAGGGATTTTAATCTGCACAGTATACAGGTATGTGTTTCATACAATAGTTATGTGTACATGTCAGTGATGGAGAAAATGTGTTCTTTAAGCGACACTATGGTCACACAATTTACTTTAGCCTGATGTAGGCACAGAACCTGCTTTCTGAGCTAAACGTATTGTGATGGCTATAGTGTCCATTTACTGAAAACTCAACATGTGGCTTGTGGCCTGTGTTACTCTGAGACATGTTAGTATTGCACTATTCCACCTCATATCATGAATTGCATTGTGTTAAGTAGCATTAATGTCAAATATAATTGTAGATGTTTTTGTTAGTAGGCCAAATACCATGCTCCTCATTGTGTACATGAATGTGTGACATTAAAGGATGTTATATCTCAAAAACATATGATACTGGTGTGTGGAATGTTACTCACCAGCATGAGGTGCTGTGGTTGCAATCCCTGAGTCACAAGCCCCTGGAAGTCCACGGACTGCTGTGATACTCAGGGACCTACGTATCATCTCCTGCCAGACATTGTATTCTGCTTCCAAGGGTGGACCACCGCCTGTTCCCTTCTGGTGCATGGCTTCCTGGCCCATCTTCTCTTTCCCTCGCCTCTTGCAATCGTTCCACCTTTTTTTGAGTCCCTCAACAGTCCTCCTCTGCGGGGCCACACTGTTTACAGCATCCTCTACCGCCAACCATACTGCCCTACGCCTTCGGGCAATGCCTTTGCCCTTCTCCTGGCCAAAGAGGGCACTGTGGTTGTCCATGATGGCCTGGACTAGTGCAACATTCTCATCAAATGAGAAGTTTGGGCATCTCATGCGCTCCTCCTCTGTGGCCACCTGGCTTCCTCCCTGGGATGTCCCTGGTGTGGGTTCCTCCCTATCCTCTCCCTCCTCCCCCCTTCTGTCCCCATGTGCACCCTCTGTCCCTCTTCTAAGTGTGCCTGGTCTCTGGGCATCTCCCCTCCCATCATCCCTTCTAACTCTCCCTCTCCCCACTCCACTAACTCCCTGACGGGGACCCCGCTGCTCCTCCTGTCCGCTACAATACTCCTCTCCCTGCAACTCCACTTCCCTCCTCCCTACCTCTCCCTGCCATCCTCAAACTACACACACTCACACACTCACTCCCAGTTCAATCACACACAATCGCAACCAAATTTTGTATATGTATGTCTGCAATATGTGTGCAATATGTTAAAATAAGTGTAAGTAAATGTACAAGCTTACCCAAACAAAAATCCGACTTAACTATTATGCTGTGCCTCTCTCACTACTCTTACTAATCCTAAACTCACTGTAGTGTGCTGTAGCTCAACGAACCATCCTAACACACTGAAGAAAATGGCGGCTGCGCATGGGTTTATATATGACTTTTGAATAGCGTAATTACGTTGCGCAGTTTTAGATGGAGTATTGGGTAATTTTTACGAGTCTTAGCCAAATTTGCATAAAACTACACTTTATTGAGACTTTACATGAACAAAACACTGGCGTAAGTACTTGCGACGACTAAAATGTGTATTTGCGTACTTTTTGGAACAACGCCAGTTTGTCCTACTTACGCCACTTTAGCATCTGACGGTGCCGTATATTGGATAGCTCGATGTGCGTGGTGAAATTACGGGCGGCACGGGTTCCCTCGCTTGCGCCGAAAACTAAGCCGTATATCGGATCGCGCCCCATGTTTGCGCAAGAGTGGGGGTTAGGGTTTTTTGCAATTTTTTTTTTGTTATTCCCAGACTAATCTTTTCTTTGAATGTATCATTCTTTACAGGGAGTGCAGAATTATTAGGCAAATGAGTATTTTGACCACATCATCCTCTTTATACATGTTGTCTTACTCCAAGCTGTATAGGCTTGAAAGCCTACTACCAATTAAGCATATTAGGTGATGAGCATCTCTGTAATAAGAAGAGGTGTGGTCTAATGACATCAACACCCTATATCAGGTGTGCATAATTATTAGGCAACTTCCTTTCCTTTGGCAAAATGGTTCAAAAGAAGGACTTGACAGGCTCAGAAAAGTCAAAAATAGTGAGATATCTTGCAGAGGGATGCAGCACTCTTAAAATTGCAAAGCTTCTGAAGCGTGATTATCGAACAATCAAGCGTTTCATTCAAAATAGTCAACAGGGTCGCAAGAAGCGTGTGGAAAAACCAAGGCGCAAAATAACTGCCCATGAACTGAGAAAAGTCAAGCGTGCAGCTGCCAAGATGCCACTTGCCACCAGTTTGGCCATATTTCAGAGCTGCAACATCACTGGAGTGCCCAAAAGCACAAGGTGTGCAATACTCAGAGACATGGCCAAGGTAAGAAAGGCTGAAAGACGACCACCACTGAACAAGACACACAAGCTGAAACGTCAAGACTGGGCCAAGAAATATCTCAAGACTGATTTTTCTAAGGTTTTATTGACTGATGAAATGAGAGTGAGTCTTGATGGGCCAGATGGATGGGCCCGTGGCTGGATTGGTAAAGGGCAGAGAGCTCCAGTCCAACTCAGACGCCAGCAAGGTGGAGGTGGAGTACTGGTTTGGGCTGGTATCATCAAAGATGAGCTTGTGGGGCCTTTTCGGGTTAAGGATGGAGTCAAGCTCAACTCCCAGTCCTACTGCCAGTTTCTGGAAGACACCTTCTTCAAGCAGTGGTACAGGAAGAAGTCTGCATCCTTCAAGAAAAACATGATTTTCATGCAGGACAATGCTCCATCACACGCGTCCAAGTACTCCACAGCGTGGCTGGCAAGAAAGGGTATAAAAGAAGAAAATCTAATGACATGGCCTCCTTGTTCACCTGATCTGAACCCCATTGAGAACCTGTGGTCCATCATCAAATGTGAGATTTACAAGGAGGGAAAACAGTACACCTCTCTGAACAGTGTCTGGGAGGCTGTGGTTGCTGCTGCACGCAATGTTGATGGTGAACAGATCAAAACACTGACATAATCCATGGATGGCAGGCTTTTGAGTGTCCTTGCAAAGAAAGGTGGCTATATTGGTCACTGATTTGTTTTTGTTTTGTTTTTGAATGTCAGAAATGTATATTTGTGAATGTTGAGATGTTATATTGGTTTCACTGGTAAAAATAAATAATTGAAATGGGTATATATTTGTTTTTTGTTAAGTTGCCTAATAATTATGCACAGTAATAGTCACCTGCACACACAGATATCCCCCTAAAATAGCTAAAACTAAAAACAAACTAAAAACTACTTCCAAAAATATTCAGCTTTGATATTAATGAGTTTTTTGGGTTCATTGAGAACATGGTTGTTGTTCAATAATAAAATTAATCCTCAAAAATACAACTTGCCTAATAATTCTGCACTCCCTGTATAGCATTTATGTAGTGCTTAATGTCCCTTTAATATTGAAGTAAGGTGCAAATTCAACCTTTTCTCTTTTTTTTTTAAATTACAAAGAAACAGACCGAACCTTTAATGATTAGCATAAAAATTACAATTGTAGCTGATCCTTTAAATGTATTTTGATCATGATTTACTTCATTCACTTAATATTCTTTGTTGAAAAGCATAGCTTGGTAGACTCAGGAGGGGCAATACACTACTGAGAGCTAGCTGCTGATTGGTGGCTATATTCCTATGACTCTTGTGATTGGCTCACCAGGGCCGTGATCCGATATACCATGGCTCCCGCAGAAGCCGGCGACGACAAAATTTGCGCGGGTTTGGTATCCTATATACGGCGTAACCTAGAAGTTACGCTCGTATATTTCTGCCTTCGCCCGTAGTTTTTTGGCCCATAGAGTGATATACCAAACCCGCGCAGTTTGGTATCCAATATACAGCGTAAGGACTTACGTGGAAAAAATGGAGAAATCTTACTCCATTTTCACCTCTCCACAAAATCCAGCCGTAGTAAGCCTTACGCTGTCTATTGGAGCCCCGTAACTTCCTAAACTACCTGCCAAATAAAACCTAACACCTAACGCATGCGCAATGTCTATCTACCTGTCAACCGCGATCCCCCGCCGCAATCCCTAATAAAGTATTTAACCCCTAAACCGCTGCTCCCGGACCCCGCCGCCACCTACATTAAAAGTATAACCCCCTAATGTGATCCCCCTACACCATCGCCAGCTACATTACATACCCCCTAATGTGAGCTCCTACCCCGCCGCCAGCTATATTAAACTACC